>NC_135634.1:16517980-16820192 GCF_053574225.1 Canis aureus
AGCCTGCTTCTCCCTCTGCCAACGTCTCTGCCTCTCTCTCTGTGTGTCTCTCATGAATAAATAAGTAAAATCTTTTAAAAATTTAAAAAAATAAAAAAGAAAAGCAGTTATGTTAGTCAATCTATAATGGAGGCCGACAGTTGGAAAATTAAAAACTGGAAAAGTTTTTTTTTTTTTTTGGAAAATTTTATTAGAGAAATAAATTTTGTTAAATTCCAAAAAAATACTAAGTACTAGAAAAATGGAGTATAGAAGAATGGCTTTGTGGGTGAGGAACAGTCTTGCATAATTTTTCTTTCATCTTTTCATGAGTGGTGCAACAGAGCTTCTCAAAGTGCTATCCTCAGTTCAGCAGCATCAGCATACCTTGAAAACCTGACAGAAATTCAAATTTCCAGCTTTTCGCTTACACCCACTGGGATGTCAAGCAATATACTTTTAAAAAGTGCTTCAGGTTGTTCTGATATACACTGAAGTTCTAGTATCACAGATAATGATGGAATGTATAGGTAAGTATGTCAAAATTCCAAAATCTGGGAGCACTTACTGTGACCCTGGAGAAATTATTTACATTCGAAGGATATTGGAATTCTCCTCCATAAAATGAAAACAGTAATAAAGACTATTGTAGAGATTAAGTGAGATATTGAATTGGTGATAAAGTGTCAGATAGGACCTTTCCTGTTGTCTCAAATGGCCACAAGAGTTGTTAATATGTCCAAGCAGGAATTTCTAAAATGCAGCAGAAATGATCCAACAATCATCAACTGACTGCAGCTTCCAAGAGAGAAGATTTGACATTGTAAAGGCAATGTTTAGGGGAATTTGTAGGAACGGAGAAATTGCAGTGTTCTAAGGTTTTTCTCCTCCCATCCCTTTAGGGGAGAAGAGTGGCAGCCAAGAAAGAGGGTTCCAAGAAAACCCTTCTACTAGAGATTGAAAGTATTTGAAAGAAGCTAAGATATTTAATTACATGTGTGCTAAGCTATAGGTCTATTTGGACACAGCCATGTGGGCAGAACAAGGCAAAAAATTCTTGTGAGAACCTATTTGTCTCTCAAATTTGGGAATATAGGTATATATAGATTCTGATGTGTTACTTTTCATGTGGGACATTTTGAAGTCTGCACTCTGGGTAGGACAGTTCCAAATTGCAGAACAAGGAAGAGGAGTCAGCATTGGGGTCAGTTGTACTTCCTCTGTTTTGTCAAAGACACCTACATTTTCAATGGGTCAATTAGATGCCATATGAGAAGGTAGGCATCTTGAAAGGGCCCTACCTATTAAGGCCACCTGCTCTAAGAGTAAGAGATTCTGAGAGTTGGTTGCAAGACATTAGCCAAAGAGCATACTATCCATGTCAGAAAATAGCACTGTACAGAGATCTCTGCCCTCAGAGATTCCAAAGAACCCACAGATACGTTCCCTAAGAGATTCAGTCCTTGGACAACTGCCATAGGAGAGACAGTGGCCAGAACTCTCTGCTGAGTCAGAACTACAAGGAGCACCAGCTAGGAGGTAAGATCTTTATCCCTCCCTCACCATCCTTTTTCTAATCTCCATTTCTCTGCCCTGACTCTGAAAGGATCAGAAAATGGAAGGGGGAGGGAAAAAAAGAGCAAGGTGAAAGTAGATATCTATTTCTTTAACCACAGTTGGGGTCCTGAGCTCTGGTCAGGGAAGATAGTTGAATTTGGTATGAGATTAAGGTCAAGTTTTAGGCTGAATTGGACTATTAACATTTCTGAAAATGACACTGTTCTAGTGGGTAAGAAACAACTGATCGGTGATAAGACCTATCCAAAAGTGATGGTGAAAAAGATAAAGTATATTAAGGAATAATGGGAAAAAAATAAGAAAGCGATTTCTAGTTTGTACTTTATCAGCTCTAGTACATTCAATAAGCTTGTTCTACAAATAAAGTATCTAAGAAAATGTCTACAATATATAGAAGGTAGTCAATACAAGTTGTCTTTTCCTTTTCTTTCTTTCCTCCCCCCAACTTGGTAAGAAGGTTGCATGGAATCGGAGTCAAATATGACCTTTTGTTATTCTTCAGTTAGTGGATCAAAGCCAATTTAAAGAACTTTCAGCAATAACCATTTCTGGAGAATTAAACTTTAGCAATGAATGCTTTTAAGAACGATTTTGACTCATAGAAAAGTATTATAGCAAATCTTTTTTCTCCTCATGCCAGAGAGACAGAGCCTATGATGAAATTCAGCAAGGGCTGAAAATACTTAAAAATTAGTAGGAAGTAATCTTTCACTTGGTATTTGATTCTTTTTGCATTTGTTCATGGTTGACGTTATTTTGAAATTAATAATTAAATTAATTAATTAAATTAACTTACTTTCAATGGAGATATGTAAGTAATTTTTAAGTATCGGTAGAATTGTGACACATTTAGTGTTACCTAAGAGAATTTTCATTATTAAGGTGTTAAATCCAAGCTCTCATTATGGTGACCTGAAGACAGGCAACTCACATTTTCAGCAAAGTTACATGGAAATGAAGAACACAGAAGAGGGAAATCTGGCTCCAGACTAAGGAGAGAAGATGTGTAAGTTGACTTGATCCTCAAGGGGTAAGGGTTATTGACCACTTATAACTCAGATCTAGAGTTGACTCCAATCTGGGGTTCAAATAATTAATTCTTGACCTAAAAAGGCTCACTCTGAGGCTATTCCTGCCTATTTTTCCTCACCCCTCACCCAATCCCTGTATGATTTCTAATATTGAATTTCATAAAAATCAGGTATAAAACCATTATAATACTTTAAGTACATTGGAAAATTAGCATTATTTTCTTTTTTTGCTTTTTGCCCAAATTAGCTAATACTTGGGGAAAATGATACAATGTCAAGATCAATAGATCCCTATGTAACACTTTTAGATGCTTATTTTTGTGACATAATTACCATATCTGGTGATTTAATTAAAATTTCACCTTGGTCCTGCAGGAAGATAGAAAACCAGAAATAGGAGTTGCTGTAGGACATACAAGTAGATTCATTCCCTGGTTGGCAAACAGTTACTATGCGCCAGCTACTGTTTGAAACACTATATATAGATGTAGAGAGCTTTCAATTTTAACTAAGTTTTACCTTTACAAGGGAGAATTTGTTTATTTGCAATATTCTGAGTTACAAAATTATGGATACAGTATAATGCTTTTTATTACTTCCTCCTCCCAATGCTCATGCCAAGAAGGCTATTTATTTTTAAGGTCTTTCTTTATTAATGAACAGTGAATAGTGGTATGTCAGAGCAATCAAAGGTTACATTTTTATGACTTCCGTGATGGCAAATCAATCTGTGGAATCACTACAATTTATGGCACTGTAATTTCTATACTACTACAAGGACAATGAAATCTTGCAAATCAAAGTGTTGTAATTATTGTACAATTTCTGCATTTCAAATAGTTCCTAACTGGTTACATATGCGGCACATTGTGTACTGGTGCACTGAGCCTACAAGCAGCAATTACAATATTTTTTATCTTTTGCCAATCTAAAATTAATGGAAACTATTCTTGCTTTGGCCTTAACAAATGGCATTGGGCCCTTTGTAAGTCTTCAGAGGCTATTAAAATTTCCCTTGTGATAGATACATTTTTATAAAGGAAATGCTTTGGACATTTCTAATGGGAAACTGAAAATTCTGCGATAGGAGAAAACTTTGAAAGATATTGATTGCTCAAGAGCCATTTTCCTTAGAGAGGAGAAAAACAATGGGCTAGAACCAAATTATGACATAGTCCAATTCTGAACTCCTACAAAACACACTCAGTACTCACTGCTTAGTATCTTCTCTGTTATTTAGAGGGTTTGGGTCATTATAGATCATAGACCCAGTAAAAGTCTCCAAATTCATTAAGAGTAGTAGAAAGCTTCAAATTTGCCATTCTGAGAACAGTCTGAAGAAAGCATCATGACCTTTGTTGCTTCTATATTTGGGCCTGCACTTTGATTTCTGTTTAGTATGGTCTTAGTTTTTTTTTTTTTTTTTTTCTGCCTTGCAAACATCTACTCTTTAAAAATCACATTTGTGTGTGTGTGTCATTATGAAAGAAATATGTGTTCATTTTAGAAAATTTAAAAATACAAAAATGGTGTAAAATGGGAAAAAAAATCTTCTGTAAGCTGTCTACACAGACATTATCACTGTCACTTCTTTAGTAGGTACCATCACCGATGTTTGTTGGTGGAAATAAGTATACATGCTTACGCCTGGAAAATTTACAGAGGCCATGTACTTAAATTAACAATTGGAATAATTATTTACTATTTGTTACCCACTTGGGACTTGTACAGCTTAACTTTGTATCCTATACTTATCCTACTTTGTTGGATATTCTTTCAAACATGATTTTAATCATATTTCATCATATAATGTACTGTAGTGGATTTAAACAGAATCTTCTAGTGTGAAAATTCAAATTGTTCTTAATTTTCTCCACTTTAGTAAAGCTGGTATGAATGTTATTTACTTTTATGTCTTTATATTTGGTATCTCTATATTTTTATTCTAGGAAAGTTCTTCAAATGAGAAATAGAGATCAAGGGACATAATGCTTTTTGAAACTTTTGATACATATAGCCAAAGAGCTGATAAAAAATATGTATCTTTATGTACTCTATCAGCAAAAGATGAGCTGGAAATGTCTTTGGCAATTTGATATGTGAAGCATTACATTTTAATTTAATTACTTTGATTTCTATTGACAATAAATACCTTTCATGTATTAATTTTTCTTTTATTCTTCAATTCTGTGACTCATTTGTTCTTTGTTCATATTTCTATGGGGCTCTTTATCTTAATTTTCTAGATGTCATTCATATAGAAAAAATTTTCTGTCATTTACTTTGAATCATTTTTATTACTACTTTGAATTTTTGTTTGCTTATAAAACAATTTAAATATACATTTCAAATTTTTATAAAGTCAAAACAATTTTGCAGTATTATTTGCTATAAAACATTGTCACTCATCATTGGTATATGCCACCATCACAAAAAAGGGCACTAAAAGATACTGCGTACCTCCTGATGGAAGAACAGAATACCACCTCTCTTCCCTGTAGCAAAGTCATGCCCTGACATTCACTAATTCCAAAATAGGTTTCCAAAAGCCAATTTTATCCAAAGACAAACTCTTTTTTTCAAAATTGAAACAAAATAATATTGGTACTATTACCATTATTATTTTACATGCTTTCATTTTTTTTGTTAACATATTGTAATGTGAAAAGATAGAAAAGAATAAACATAGGAAAATAAGAGAACACATTTCATAATTTCATATCTATTACTTATATATATATATATATATATACAGAATAATCGAACCAAACAAGCTAAAACAATCTTGCTAAAGATATGCAAGATAACTAAGTAAAGTTCAATAGCATTTCTGTGCACCATAAGCTGGAAAATATGTGTAAAGTATGGCATTTCACTGTTTTTACATGTATTATTAAAAAGTTTAATTGATATGATAGTGCTGTGTAGTAATATATTTTAGCATCTGCTCAGACTGATCCTTATAAATTACTTAACGAATAAGAAAATGTTCTAGGTTCTTAACGACTTTATTCAATAGCTATACAATACCTGCTTATCGTTCTATACTCTTGGAATATAATGATTAAAATTAGAGGCTATAAAATCAACATACAAAAATCAGCCACATTTCTAAACACTAACAATGAACAATCTGAAAAAGAAATGTAAAAATTTTCCATTTACAATAGCATCCAGAATAATAACATGCTTAGTAAAAGATTTAAATGAAGAGGCAAAAGATTTGCATTCAAAGATTTCTATTTAAAAAGGCATAAATAAATGGGAATATATCATGAAGTCATGTTTGGAAGATTTAAGATTGTTAAGCTGATAATGTGCAAAGTGATCTCTAGGTTGAAAGCAATCCCTAGCAAAATAATAGTGATTTTTTATTTTACAGAAATAGAAAAACCAATCATAAGACTCAAGTGATCCAGAATAGGCAAAACAATCTTGAAAAGAACAAAATTGGAGGACTCACACTTTCTGATTTCAAGCTTGCCAAAAAGCTATAGGAATCAAAAGTAAGGTACTGTCACAAGAACTGAAATATAGACCAATAGAATAAATAGAAAGCCCAGAAATAAAACCTCACTTATTTGGTCAATGATTTTCAATAAGGTTGCCAAGATCATTCAGTGAAGAAAGTTCAGTCTTTCTTTCTTTTCTTTCTTTCTTTCTTTCTTTCTTTCTTTCTTTCTTTCTTTCTTTCTTTCTTTCTTTCTTTCTTTCTTCTTTTTTTTCTTTCTTTCTTTCTTTTTCTTTCTTTCTTTCTTTCTTTCTTTCTTTCTTTCTTTCTTTCTTTCTTCTTTCTCTTTCTTTTCTTTCTCTTTCTTTCTTTCTTTCTTTCTTTCTTTCTTTCTCTTTCTTTCTTTCTTTTTCTTTCTTTCTTTTTCATTTGTAAGAAATAGATTCACTTTCAGTTGTTAAATCCAATTGTTTATACATTGTTCCACTTTATGAAGGCATTTTGATACTTTCTGTTTTATAATGTAAGACTGACTTCTTTTTTTAAAAAAAATTAATTCCAGTGTAACTAGCATACAGTGTTATATTAGTTTCAAGTGTACAATATAGTGATTCAACAATTCTGTACATTACTCAGTGTTCATCATGAAAGGTATACTCTTAATCCCCTGCACCTATTTCACCCATCCCCTCATCCACCTCCCCTCTGGTAACCATCATTTTGCTCTCTATAGTTAAAAGTCTATTTTTCTGGTTTCCCTTTTTTTTCTTTCTTTCTTTGTTTTGTTTCTTAAACTCCACATATGAGTGAAATCATATGGTATTTGTCTTTCTTTAACTGGCTTGTTTCACTCAGCATTATAATCTGTAGCTCCATCTCCATCCATGTTGTTGTAAATGACAAGATTTCTTTCTTTTTTATGGCTGAATAATATTCCATTATATATATACATATATATACATATATATGTATATATATATGTATATATATATATATGATCTTCCTTATCCATTCATCTATTGATAGACACTTGGGTTTCTTCCATAATTTGGCTATTGCAAATAATGTTTCAATGGGCATAGGAGTGCATATACCCCTTTGAATTGGTGTTTTCATATCTTTGATTAAATACTCAGTAGTGCAATTGGATCATATGGTAATTCTATTTTTAATTTTTTGAGGAACCTCCATACTGTTTTCCATAGTGGTTGCATTCCCACCAACAGAACATGAGGGTTCCTTTTTCTCCATATCATCACCAACACTTGTTATTTCTTGTGTTTTAATTTTAGTCATTCTGACAGATGAGAGGTGATATCTCATTGCAGTTTTGATTTGCATTTTCCTGATTATGAGTGATGTTAAGCATCTTAATATATATATATCTGTTGACCATCTGTATATCTTCTTTGGAGAAATGTCTGTTCATGTCTTTGCCTATTTTTTAATTAGATTGTTTGATTTTTGGGTGTTGCATTTGATAAGTTCTTTCTATATTTTAGATACTAATCCTTCATCAGATATGTCATTTGCAAATATCTTCTATTCAGTAGGTTGTTTTTTAGTTTTGTTGATTATTTCTTTTGTTGTGCAAAAGTTTTTTATTTTGATATAGTCCCAGTAGTTTATTTTTGTTTTTGTTTCCCTTGCCTCAGGG
This sequence comes from Canis aureus, assembly GCF_053574225.1. NCBI lineage: Eukaryota > Metazoa > Chordata > Mammalia > Carnivora > Canidae > Canis > Canis aureus. The sequence goes on from NC_135634.1 coordinate 16,525,677, forward strand.
AATATATATAGAAAAATATTGCTATGACCATTGTCAGAAGAATTACTGCCTATGCTCTCTTCTAGGATTTTTATAGTTTCAAGTCTTACATTTATGTCTTTAATCCATTTTGAGTTTATTTTTTGTGTGGTATAAGAAAGTGGTCCAGTTTCATTCTTGTGCATGTAGCTTTCCATTGTTGTATATGACAATAAAAGCACAGATAACAAAAGAACAAATAGATGAATTGGACATCATGAAAATTGAAAACTATTATAAATCCAAGGACACTATTAAGAGAATGTAAAGACAACCGAAGAATGGAAGAAGATATTTTCAAACCATATATCTAATAAAAGATTATTATCCAGAAAATGTAAAGAACTACAATTCAACAAAAAAACCTCCAACAATCTAATCTAAAGTGGCCAAAGAGCTTAAATAGCTATTTCTCCAAATAAGATAGACAAATGTCCAATAGCACATTAAAAAGTCTGGAGCATCAAATTAAATTAGGGACAACAAATCAAAACCACATTGAGATACCACTTCACATACACCAGGATGCTGCTATTAAACAAAAAAAAAAAAAAAGGAAAATGACAAAAGATGGCAAGGATGTGGAGAAACTGGAATTCTTTTGCATTGATGTTAGGAATGTAAAATAGTATAGCTACCATGGAAAACAATTTGATGGTTCCTCAAAATTTTAGCATAGAAACTACCATATGATCCAGCCATTCCATTTCTAGGTCTATGTGCAAAAGAACTGGAAGCAGAAACTTGAACAAATACTTGTATACCCATGTCCATAACAGCACTATTCATAATAGTAAAAGGTAGAAACAATTCACATGTCCATCAACAGATGAATGGTTTAAACAAAATGCGGTTTGCATATACAATAGAATACCAATCAGTCTTTAAAACGAATGAAATTTTGATACCTGCTATAACAAGAATGAACCTTCAAAACATGCTTAAGTGAAGTAAACATAGTTGCAAATGGGCAAATATTGCATCATTTCATTTATAGGAGGTGTCTAGAATGAACACATTAACAGAGACAGTAGCATAGAGGTTACTATTGGCTGGGGTAAGGGATAAAATAAAGGTTATTTTTTGATAGTTATTGAGTTTCTTTTGGGGAGGAACAAAGAGTGGAAGTGGTTGGTGGTGTTGGCTACACGATATTGTGAATGTACTTAATGCCACAGAATACTTAAAAATCATAAGTTAAAATGGTAAATTTTATGTTATATAAATGTTATCAGAATAAAAACAAATTAGGGGCACACTTCTTGTCCTCACAAAGATTATAATCTACAAACCATTAAACAGACATTAAATGTTATTTGTCATTACACTGTATAAAATACATATGTAATATGCTACATTACATGTTACAGAGAAAAATATAGACAATGGAAAATAGTGCAAAAAACACCTCTATGTTTACTATCAGGTATCAGGGATTTATCCTAGCTCGGCATAAAATTATTAGTGTATTAATAACAACTTCACTGGTACTTTAATAACAAGGAACAAAATAAACAATTTTGGAAAAAAATGTTTTTCCTCATCCAGATTACTCTTTTCCATGGAAGTTTGAGAGTAAGATTCCAAAAGGAAAAGGATGATATTTTATTCATCTCTGTATTTTCAGTACCTAGCACTTAATAACCATTTACATAGAAAACACAAAAGATAAAGAACCATGTGGATGGACACAAATTACATTTGTTTTTTTTTTTTTTTTAAGATTTTTATTTATTTATTCATGAGAGACACAGAGAGAGAGAGAGGGTCAGAGACACAGGCAGCAGGAGAAGCAGGCTCTATACAGGGAGCCCGACGTGGGACTCGATCCTGGGTCTCCAGGATCATGCCCTGGGCCTAGGGCAGGCGTTAAACTGCTGAGCCACCCGGGCTGCCCCAAATTACATTTGTAAATACAGATCTACACACACACACACACACACACACACACAAACACACACATGTTGAGATAGTCTAAATTATCTAAAGATAATTACTACAAAAACTTTTAAAAATCTATGGTATTTTCAACCACAGGAAATAAACTTCTTTTTGATATTTTTTCCTCATATATGAAATAAACACCCCAAATTGACAGTTTCTAAAGCATTGATTTCACAAAATATATACTGAGTTTCCAGCACAACTAAGGGCTGATTTTTCAGCTCTGCTCCAATATGAGATAGGATGATTCTTGGTGCATTTAAAAGAAAGCAAAGAAATATACATGTTCATTGGGCCACTCATGTTGCCATCCTTTATGCTTCTATGAATCTATTTCTTCTCAAAAGGAATACTGTAGATTTTATACTAATATCTCACTGAACTTTAACCTTTCATTCCTGGGACTTGGTTAGTGGATACAAGGCAACATTTTACCCATCCCCTCTCAACCAGTGCCATCTCCCTCTTTTCCTGACACCTTACCTCAGTCCCTGAATTTTTCATTTTCCAATAATTGCAGATTTCCAATCTTCTGGAAGGCTGATGTATACCCAACCATTGGTATCTAATTGAGATGTAGTTCAATTAGCATAGTGATATATGACTTCAGTGACCTAAATTAAGCAGAAGAGTCTTGGTGCAGAATAACATACCAATTGACCTGGAAAATTCAGTGTACCACTAAATTAATTCTTTATGAATTTAGGTACTGAAATCATAAAACTCAACAGATCAAAATTTTTTTTTGTTTTTTTCTATATATCCAGGATTATACTTGACCCTGTAAGTTGTTAATTAACTAATAATTTTATTGAAGTGGAAATAATCACAATAGAGCATACCTTCAGAAAATGAATGAGATTTATTTTTAACATTCAACTTAGAGTTCCATTTTTCTTTAGTGTTTGAATTATTATCAGTGAATAAACAAATCCTACATGATGTGAACATCATTTATTAACCAGGAAACAGATGTTGGAAAAGGTTAATGAATTCCTAATGGAATAACAAATACAAACTGAAAATGAGTTGTTTTACAGCAGAGAGTTATCAAGTTTACTTCATATATCTCAGTGTATATTATAGCTCTAATCAGTGGCAAGAACAAAGTAGGTGTTTAATAATGATGCTGAATTCAAATAAATATATTTAATTAGTATTCAATAGCAATAATAAATACAAATTAATTGTTATGAATAGCAATTAGTATTACTAATAGCAATTAGTAATAGCAAAGCTTTTTCTTTTCACATGAACAAATGATGGCTACTTCAACTTTTTGAGGATTGTAGAACATTTTTTTTTCATCTTTTTGTTTGTTTAGTTACCTTAGTTTGCCTTGAGGCTTTTAAAAGTAGAAGACTTTATTTTACTTTTAATAAGGACATTGTCTTATAATTTGTGTAATGGATTAAAGCTTTTAAGCATTATAAGAAAGCTGGTATTTATAATTAAAACAATTTTGACTATGATTCAAGAAACATCTATAGATCTGAAAACAACAAATGCAACTTCTTTAACTGATGATGTTACCTTAAGTTTATATTTGTGATTTGCCTTTATTTCCATAGAAGACCTCATTCATTTAGTGAGTCCCATGATAGAGGTAAAGAATTGGAAAAAAAAAAAAAAAAAGAAGTAATTGGCAGTTCACTTAAAGCACTCATATGTCTAATTTTTATTCACACTTGGATTAAAAAATATAAACCTAGGTAGAAAATAAATATTTGTCCCTATTTATATCATAGAAAAATTTTAGTCATTGCTTATTCTAATAAAATTATTTTTAGAGAGTAATATTAGATTATTTCTGAATTAGAGATTGAATAATGTAGTGAAATAATAAATTTAATTTATATAATTTTTCTGAAATATTGGATATTATAGAGGATTTAAAAATAAATGACATTATGAATGACCAAACAGTTTCTGGATTTGACTAGGAATAAGGTCAGAGACAAGTATTATAGGAGAAGACCACGACCATAAGTACTATTAGAAATGTATAAGTAAATTATTGTGATGGGAGCATTAGATGGTGGAACCACACTGGTCTTGGCACTGCAGTCAAGACTTCTGGAAGATAATAAGGGACAGGCCAGACAAATGATGAGTTAGGAGTGACCTATAAAATAGAGGGTTTGACCAGCCCATTGTGTTTTCATGGTAGAGAGCTGGCCCTTAAACTTTAAGAGTTTAAAGCTTTGAAGCTATGGGAAGTTGTGCAAATTCTCTGAGTCCCTTTGAATCTCAAAATCCTCATTTATAAAATTAGGAAATAATATCTAATCTGCAAGTTTGCTGAATATTATGTGAGATTATGAATGTGGAAACATAAGTTCAGTTTTTGACCTAAGCAAGAAACTCAGAATATCTGAAAAACATGTTAATTTTTCTTAATGTGAGAGTGAAACCATTAAGTTCATTTTTTTTTTTGTTCAGAGTGACAAACATTTTGAAGGATATGCTTTAAAAATAAACTTTTAAATATAATAATATAATTGATCATAGATAGAAATGATGACATATAAAATATCTTGAAATTGGTAGGCCCAAATGGAATGATGACCAAGTTCAATTAGTATTAATCCAGGGAGGCTTTTTAAAGAAACTTATTCTCAAGGAGTTTCCTAAAGAGGAAGTGTTATGATTTAGTTGAATTAAGATTATACATAGTCAAAGCAGAGAGAATTGTATTCATGAATTACCACAAGGAAGAATGCTCAATTTTTTAAGAATATGGTACATGAGAGGTAGGGTACAAAGTAATGTCTGTTCTCTTTTATCACATATTTCCTTATTTAGTCACAGAAACCTGTTCTTCAAATTAGTGATTCCTTGTTATTCATTTTGGAAAATTTCTACCAAGATAATCCTTGATGTGCTATCCATCTTGGCTAGGGTTCTAGTAATTCATCTTTAGGATTTCAGAACAGCTTGTGCTTTTGTTTTGAATCAATGTCCACTGGTGTAGGTTTATGTGACCCTAAATTCTATGCTCCATCATACTTTTGTTACTAGTTTTATAAACAAGATATATGGGCAAACATAAACTATTCATGGCATTGTATTTTATGTTTATTTGTTAAATTTTTTTTCTCCCACCCTAGACTATAAGATCCATGAGATAGTCTATTTGATCATTACCAAATGTCTAGCACATGTCAGATTTCTGTAAATATTTAACAACAACAACAACAACAAAAATGACTGAGGATGCAATTTGCTTTGTAAAACTGTCTTATACTGAGAAATACTTTCAAGATAGCAGGGTGAGGACCTACCCAAATCAATTCTTCCCCATAGAAGAAATGTGACCAATGGCAACAATTGCCAAAATCAACTTTTTCAGATTGCTGGAAATTAATGAAAGACTGGCAAAAACCCAAAGAGCATTTAAACAAGAAAAATGATAGAAGCTCTGTAAGAACTGTGAGCTTTGTGGTATTTTTCACTTCTTGCTTTATTGCTGCCTTTTGCCCCCTGCCCTGTAGTATCCCTGAAAACAACCTTGCAACTAAGGTAGCTATGAAAATGAGCAACCTAACAGGCACTAGAAGGGAAGGAAGTTTTTGGAGCTCTTTAGAAAGCCTCACCTCAGAGAATGGTCACTGTCGGATCAATATGGCCACTCCTTGAAAAGCTCAGTTCTCAGGGCTTATCTTTATTTGACCTGACTCAGATTGTGTTTACCATGTTACCCTAAAGATGTGACAGTCATGGAACTTCACAGCTACTTGAGGTGACCATCAGAGTTGAGGCTAATATGTTCACTGAAAAAGCTTAAAATGAATAATTGGAGAATGAGATGATTATAAGGGGTCTTAAAAAGCTCTAGCACATTCCTGAGAATCTAGAAAGCCATGTGCAGGTACAAGACTCTGCATGACCAAGAAACACATGAGGGTACCCTAATCAACCACCCCTGAATAACTTACAGGTTGTGTACAAACAGGAAGTGAAGGCTAATGGAGAATTTGCAAACTATATGCTGGAGCATTGAAGGTGTGTGCCCAAACTCATCCTGAACCTTTTGGCAAAGATAGAAGGGTTTTTGGTCTAACGCATTTCAGGGGATCTGTCAGTCCTTTGCTGGCTTCTACACAATCAAGCAGAGACATCAGTTGCTGCACATAGCAAAGAATGCAGATTATACAGAATTAGTCCAGGAAAATCACCAAGAAACCCACAAAAACAGTAACATCAACAACAACAATGACAACAATACAAGCAGCAAGAAAATAAAAATTTTAAATGCTAGAGACAATATGATTTCTGAAATTTCCACTTTATAATATTTGAAATATCCAGTCTTAAAAAATTATAAAACATGCAAAGAAATGGGAAAATATGACACAAAGAAGAAAACGGTTAGTAGAAGAAATTGTCTATAGAAAGACAAGATGTTGTGCTTACTAGAAAAATATCTTCTATGGTAAATATGTTCAAATATAATCACAACCATACCTAAAGAAGTAAAGGAAAATATAAGAATTATGGCTCACCATAATATATATATATATATATATATATATATATATATATATATATATATATATATATAGAAATGATTAAGAAACAAACCAAATAGAAATTCTACAGTTGAAAAGGATAGTAACGACAACAAAATGCACCAGAGAGGCCCAGTAGAAGATTTGAACTGGCAGAAGAAAGAATACATGAACATGATGCTAGGTCAACTGAGTTATACAGTGTGAGGAACTTTAAGACAAGACTGCAGTAAAATGAACAGACTTTCAGAGACCTGTGAGACACCAGGAAGTATTCTGACATATCCACAATGAGGATTCGAGAAAAGAGAGACAAAGGGGAAGAAAGAATATTTGAAATAGTCATAATCACAGAATTTCCAAATTTGGTGAAAGACATTAGCACAACCAAGATGCTGAACAAACTATAAATGGATAAATGCATGGAAATCTACAGCAAAATACATCAACCTGTCACTAAGTTTTGCTTGATGGAAAGATAAGCCAGTAACCCCAAAAGAGCTGGAGTGACAAAATAGACTTTAAGACTAAGATTGAAAAAAAAAAAAAAGACTAAGATTGTTACTAGAAGCAAAGAAAGACATTTTATAATGATACCAGGGAAATTAGGAATACATTCATAAGAATTACTAATATATAAACTTTTTTTAAAAAGCCCCCTCCATTAAGAAAAGCTGTCAGAATTGTAGACAGAAATAACAAATTGATCAATAATAGTTGTAGACTTTAATACTTTAAATAATGGATAAAACTACTATGTAGAAGGTCAATAAGAAAATAGAAGGAGGACTTCTCAATTTATTCTGTGGCCAGTATTTTCTTGATATCAAAACCAGACAAAGACATCACAAGAAAACCTTTGCCTGATACAACTTACGAATATAGATGAAAAAAAATCCTCAAAATATCCTAATTCAAGTTGAATTCCCAATAGAAATACTGAAGATCTTTTTACCAATGAATACACTGCTGTTCTCTGGTAGTAAACAAAACACAGTTTATAATTTGCTGAATCCCATGGCTTTGAAATAATCTATTAGAATATTTTTAGTATTTCAAAAGTTATGCATAGAATAAGATAATTTTTATATATCAAACCTCAACTATATAGCATTTAAATTTACATAAAATATGAATGCTCTGGAAGTCTTCTCCCCTAACATAAAGAAATTACCCATTTCCAAATCTTATTAATGTAGGTAACCTATATAAATATTAATTATACATTGTGAAGCAACAGAACAAAGCTATTAATGGTGAATATTTTTGAGCATTTCTCTGCACTTTAGAAACATACATGAAGAATTCAGTGGTATAGTTTAATCACCTGTTTATGTAATTCTCTTTAGTGTACTTTTCAAACTCTGACCGTTCAGTGATTTCCTTGCATAGAAGCTATCAGGGAAAGTGCAAAAAATATTAGTGTCCATCTGAAATTTCTCAAAGTTCAGACCTTAAGATACAGTGCCATTATCAATTCTATTTCTGTTACTTTGTCCAAAACTTTCTATTACCATATCCATTTGCCACCACATAGTTCTGTACGAATGCTGAAATCTATGACAGGTTATCTGACTTTCTTAAGATGTTTCAAGACAAAATGCCTCATGAGAATGCCTCGTTCCTGATAGTGTGCATTTGAGGGAAGGGGCTGGGGAAAGATTGGGAAGAGGATAGAAAATAAAGAATAGAAACCATAAGGAAATGTTTGTATTTTTTAGCAAACAGATAAAACTTCCATGGTTAAAGGTAGCTCTTAGACTTTGAGTGTAGAAAGCCAGTAAAAATATAGCTACCATTTTAACAATGAACAAAGCTGGGTGAACTACAAAATCATAACTTTGTCCTGTTAAGCTCATCAGAGCACAGTGGTCTCCAGGCCACCAAGTAAGCAAGTGATGAGAACTCCAGAGCATGTTCATTCTCTCCCTTCAGGGGAGCCAATGGTAGACTGCCTGGGCTCTGGGGGGTTAAGAACAAGCAACTGAGATGCTGACCAGTTATTAGAGGGTAGGGTGGGCTCGAAGGTCTACCCACAATACAGGATGAAGGTTCACTGCCATGCCAAGTCTTTTCTCCGGAAGGGGGGCCATGACACCTGCACCTAAGATTAAGGCTGCACCAGAAGATTTTGAGAAGTCTCCGACCCCACCATGAACCTTGTACCAAATAACAAGCAAAAACAGGTGGGCCCTGGAGGAAGGGAAAAGACTGGAAAGAGATCTCACTGTGGCCCACCAGTACTTTCTGAGGAATCTAGTAGAGGACCAGTGGCATTGCCAATGAAGAGATAGTAGTAATCCTAAAATAAATGTGGGATGAGAACGTAATGTGTGACAGGAGCATTAACAAACAAGACAAAGTATATATAATACATATGCAAGAAGTTTCTGAGCCTCTGTTAAACATCAGTAAAGGAAATAGAGCCTATGTGCCTTGAACATAGATAAGAAGGCGTGAAAGGATCCAGTGTTTGCTCAGCATTCATGAGGCATCGAATATTCATGCCTTAGGGTTGGCACCTGTTGGTCAGACCCACTGCACGCCAGCAGAGCCTCTGCGGAGACAGGCAGAAAGAAATGAACCATTGCTCAGCGGCTTAGGGGCTAGCTATTGGCCAGATATAATTGCCCCTGTTGGGTGGTCTTCAACTCCTGCTCTTATGGCACCATCACCAGGAAGAGCCAAAGTGACAGTCAGCAACATGGCACAACACAGGATTTAGGGAGTGAGGTCTTCTTCTTGTACCCTCTCCCAAGTGTGTGAACTCACTGGTCCTTTCCCTTTGCTTCTCTTTGCATGTGTTACATTGATTAAATAAACATGGGATTCAAGTGACTTAATTTTAGCTGTAATCCTTTCTGTTTGCAGCCATGTGTTAGGCTGCTTGGTGTGTATCGGAAGCGATTGATCGCATACTCAGGTTAATTTCCCACTGTGACAGAACTTTACAAACTAGAGTAGAGATGCTCTGTATTCTGCCTGTTGCAGAAATAGTACAACTAATAAAGCACGGAGGAAAGGGACAGATGATGGAAAGTAGAATAAGCCCACAGTGCCTCACACATAACAGCTGGGAGCCAAAGACTGTCCTCTATAATTACCCAGTCAGGTAGTAGAATTTCAGCATGTTTAAGAGGACAAAGGTAAATTCTGAGAAACATAATGCTATTTAATTGGGCAGAAGGAAAAAAGATGATCAGCTAATTTTCTAGTTGCTCTTTATAGAGAATAAATACATTCTATCCAATGAAAGGGGGAATTAAGACTATAAACTATAACTACAAAAGTTACCATAAGAACGAAAAAAATACAAACTGTATTGAATTAGGACTAAAAAGAACTAAAACATAGAAAACAGCTTACATAATGAAAACCCCTAAAAGCATGCATACTAATGACCAATATATGCAACATAAAATAATATGACAGAGCCAAGATTAAACATATCAGTCATATCAATACGTTTAAGTGGGTTTAACTAAACTATAAAAATAAAGAGATATTCAGACTGAATCATAAAGCAAGACTCAACTCTTTTCTGTTTCAAAAGGCACATCTAAAACCACATCTTCAGGATGCCTGGGTGGCTCAGCTATTGAGTGTCTGCCTTCGGCCCAGGCCGTGATCCTGGAGTCCTGGGATCGAGTCCTGCATCAGGCTCCCGGCGAGGAGCCTGTTTCTCTCTCTGCCTGTGTCTCTGTCTCTCTCTCTCTGTGTGTCTTTCATGAATAAATAAATACATCTTTTAAAAAAATAAAATAAAACCACATCTTCAGAAAGGTTAAACATAAAAGAGTGTACATAGGCATCCCAGATAAATGAGAGCAGATAAATGTGAGTATATGTTGTTATTTTATAAGTCAAGTAAAAAGTATTAATTGAAACAAAGAGGTATTATGCTGAAATGTGTAAGTCATGTAATGAAGATGTGACAGTTTTGAATATCAGTGCATCAAATAAAATAATGAAGTTTATGAAATAATAATTAATTTTCAAACAATTATAAACTCTTATTCTTAATCCAAGATCAAACAGCTAAGAAAAAGTAATGACATAGAAGAGATAAGCAAGCAATTAGATCGGCAGTTAAATATATTTTACTTTCTACCATAATTGATAAGAAAATTTATTTTCAAGTATATATTTAATACTCATGAAAACTGAACTTACATTAGGACAGAAAAATATACTAATACATTCTAAAAAGTGGAATTAGTGCAGACAGCATTCTTTCGTGTCAATGTAAAAAAACCATAATTTTATTTCACAATTCAAAACAAAAATGGCCTTTCACCTAAAATTTGAAAATATTCTAATAACTTGAACTTGGATAAGATTGAAAATACAAAAGAAGCAATGAAATTTTAGAAAAGGACAATAGTGAAAGCAGCATGTAACCAAAGCTATGAAAAAATTCAAGTAATACTAACAGAAAATCCATAGTCTTTAGCATTCATATAAGTTTAAGAAAACAAAGGAAAATAAACTAAGAACTTGGATAAATATATCATTAAAAGTATAATTAAGTAAATAAAAGCAGAAGAAAGGAATTGTTGAAAAATAAAACAAAGTAATCAATAGAACAAAAAAATGAGTAAAATATGAATAAGCAGAAAATCTGGGAGTTTTGATGCACAAAAATAATAAAGATTGATACACCATTCACAAACCAAATCATTACAAAGGGGGAAAGCTCAAACTCACAAAAAATTAAATTCACAGGATAAATAATCATAGAGACAGGAAATTTTTTAAAAATCAGGAAACTGTTTTCATAACTCAATGAAAACAAATGAAACTCTGCATACAACCTTTTCCTAGGAAAATATAATATAATAAACCTGCCTCCATAAAGGATGAAAAACTGAAATATATTTATTTCCAAAGAAGGTTAAATTAAAATTTTCAAGGAACTACTCCTTGGACTTTGAAATTACAAGAAGGCCAAGAGATTTTCACAGGGTAATTTTACCAAATCTTTGAAAGGCAGATAATTTCACAATTTCTAAAACTGTCCTAAAGCTTTACAAAAGGAAAACTTGCTATTTTTTTAAAGTGGGCATAATATAGATACCAAATTCTAATAATGATCATATAATAAGGAAATTTATATATTGGTATTATTTAAGAATAGCAGTGCAGGGATCCCTGGGTGGCGCAGTGGTTTAGCGCCTGCCTTTGGCCCAGGGTGCGATCCTGGAGACCTGGGATCGAATCCCACATCAGGCTCCTGGTGCATGGAGCCTGCTTCTCCCTCTGCCTGTGTCTCTGCCTCTCTCTCTCTCTCTCTCTCTCTCTCTCTCTCTGTGACTAAAATAAATAAAAATTAAAAAAAAGAATAGCAGTGCAAAAAATAATTCCATAGCATAAGAAATAATATATAAAAACCAAGTAGATTTTATTCCAGTATATTCCAATATAACTTTATATAAAATGGAATTATATAAAATTCCAATATAATTTTAACATTATATTGGTGGTATTCATCAGTGAAATTAGAAGTACAGAATTATGGAGATATAACAATTAGAATGAAGAGGTAAAACTACCTCTATTTGTAGATCATATGATTATCTAAATTCCAAATCCATCAACTAAAAAATTATTACAAACAATAAATTAAGTAGCAATTAAGGTAGCAGTACATAAATTATCTATATAAAAATCAATAGCCTTCAAATACACAAATAATAGCAAACTAGACCATATAGTTAAAGAGAAAACTACATTTTGAAGAGCAACAGAGATGAATGAGAAATGTGTGATAACTAAAAGATAAACTTGAAATCTTTTTTGATAAACCCCAACTAGATTTGAACAAATGGAAACACACATCATGTTCATGGAAAGCAGCTCTCCAAAGCTGAAGGTCAGTTGTTTATAAATGTATAGAAATTTATTATTTCAATAAAAATATCAAGTTTTTATTTGGAACTAGACAATCAATATCTCAGTTTCATGTACAAAATAAAGTGACAAAAATTAGAGAAAATCTAAATGGGGAGCAACTGCGAGGGACCATATCTCTCACATATTTACATATACAGAGCCTCAAAGATTAAAGCCAAATGGCTCTACCATAAGTATAAACAGATATCATTGGAGCACTAGAGAAAGACCAGAAACAGAACTGTGACACCAGAAACTTCAAAAGTGGTGACAGCGGCATCCCAAGCTGGGTATGTCAAAACATGAAATTATTCAAACACTAGAAAAAAACATGAGTAAATCATTTATGCCTTGGACTGGAAAGGCCTTTCTACTATGATTTAAAGTCCAGAAGCTATAGGGGCACCTGGGTGACTCATTTGGTTAAGCATCTGACTCTTGGGGGATCCCTGGGTGGCTCAGAAGTTTAGCGCCTGCCTTCAGCCCAGGATGTGATGCTGGGGTCCCAGGATCGAGTCCCATGTCAGGCTCCTTGCATGGAGCCTGCTTCCCTCTACCTGTGTCTCTGCCTCTCTCTCTCTCTCTCTTTGTGTGTCTCTTATGAATAAATAAATAAGTCTTAAAAAAAAAAAAAAAGCATCTGACTCTTGGTTCTGGCTCAGGGCATGATCTCAGGGTCTGAGATAGAGCCCAGCATGAGGCTCTGCACTCAGTGGGGAGGTTCTCTCTCTCTGCCCTCCCCCTACTGCATGCTTGCACATGTACTCTCTCTCTAAAATAAATAAATACATCTTTAAAAGAAAATGAAGTCCAGAAGCTATAAAAGATAGAGATTTAATAATCTATATTTATTTGTTTTGAGCTTTTAAATCATTCAAATGTATTACTTGTTTAAACATGCAATTATACTAAGAGTATCCTTTTAGTTCTAGCTTTCTAAGTTTTTTTCTTTCTGTATATTCTTTTCACACCCATTTAGAAGTGGTTCAGAAAATAAATGAGCAATTTCTATGACCAATTCAGCACTCCCACAAAAGGGTTCCATAATATACTTTAAGAGAAATGCCTCTCTAACTCTACATGGAGAGGGAGAGGGACTAGCACTCTCCTGGGACCAGAAATTTGGATGTTAATCCCAGTTTGGGTATCAGTGAGCCCCAGTAGCCCACAGCTCTTTCCTCCTCTATCAGGTAAGGTGGTAAGGTGGACTAACATCGTCAGTGTTGCTTCCAGCTTGGGAATCCCTTAGCAATGTCTACTCAGTTGACTTTTGGCATAAGCATTTTCAAGCACGTTCTCATGTTTGTCTTGGGAAGAACTGTTCTTCATCCTAGTCATGCAACCAATTTAGAGATTAAGCAGAAGTTTAAAAAATCTATTAAAAAAAAAAAAGTAAAAATCTATGTATTCTCTGCACCTATGTTAGCCTGAAGTATTTCTTCTCACACTTTTTTTTTTTTAATTCAAACACTTGTGCCCAGAAAGCAGTGAGCTCAAGGATCTTATCAAAACAGATAAAAACTACTAGAACAATGTAGGAAGGGTTACAATGACTCCAGTGTCCTGTTTGTCAGTGATTTAAATAAAAACGAAAACAAAAACAAAGCACAAAAACACCCCGGGAAGTATGGAGAGAATCTGTTATGTTCTAGAAACTCAGAGCAATTACCTAAGAGCCTCCCAAATGTACTTGACTGAATTTCTTAGAGTAAATTTGACATTACCATCTGTCTACTTATTTGCTTGTTTTAAAATAGACTGTATAATTGATTTTTAGATTTAAATCTTCTGAAGACATTAAAAAATTAAAGCTTATTCTGTCAGTCTTAGACAATTATAGTCTCATTTGTTTTCCGGTACTTTGACTGTAAAGCTTTAGTTAGTAATTATAATTTATTGACCATATTATTACTATGTAATCTTTGTTTGGAGGTGAGCATTACATCCTGTTTAAGCATATTGCATTTAAATTATCTACTATATTATTTCATTCTGAGAAACATTTACATTAAATCTGATTGATAAAAATCAATGATTTTCAATGGAATACAATGCCTTTGAGGTCAAATCCGGACACTGGATTTGCAATGTGTCCATGAATAGGTAAAGATAGCAATCTTTTTTTGGAAGTACATCTTCTCTAGAAACAATACCTCCTTTGAAAAGGAAAGAAAGAGAACTAAGGACATGTTAAAGGAATTTGGGTCATTTTTATGGAGTCTATAATTAAAAAAAAAAAAACATGTAGGTGGAAAAAATACAGTTGATGCTTGAGCACTGTGGTAGTTTGAGGTAACAACACCTACACAGTCAAAAATCTGTGTATAACTTTTGGCTCCCTCTAAACTTATTTACAAATAGCCTACTGTTGCCCAGAAGCTTCACCTATAACATAAATAGTTGATCAACATATATTTTGTATCTTACATGTACTATATACTGTATTCTTACAATAAAGTAAGCTAGAAAAGGTTATTAAGAAAATCATGAGGAAAAGTAAATACATTGAATACTGTATTATAGAAATCTGCACATGAATGAACCAGAGCTGTTCAACAATCTTTTCAAGATTGCAGTTGAAAGTTTAAAAAGCCATGATCTAATTCTCCCAAAGAGAAAGGATAGATAAGCAGGATATCACTGATTAGCAGCCGAAGACATCTTTATCTCTGGACCCTGGTCATCTAGCTTCTTCTGATTATTTTACTAACATCAACCGACAATCAACCAATAATCACTTATGATTATTTCATAAGTGAAAAGTATGTAATAAGCACCTAGTCTTTGTTCAACCTCATGATGTGTGCCATGACAGACTCATAAAAGTGTAGATATTATTACTTTGTATTCCACTGTGAAATAGTGACATGGCTGGAGCCTTTTTAAAACAGAGTTGGAGCAACCAACTGCAGAGAAACTGCCCTACCAGGCTTTATTTGAACTGGGCCGTACCCTTTGGACTGGATAAAACAGCAACTGTTTTAAGCAGCTATTTGAGAAGTTAGCAGGAGAACAGACAACCTGATCACAAGACTCACAGTTGTGGACTTTCTGAAGATAAAGTCAGCAGACAATCAACACCTAACTCAGAGTGGCTTAGCTCGTTAACACTCACAGAAACACTTTTATTTTTTTTCCCTTTTCTTCAACTCTTATAATCTGCCCCTTTTCTTTTACCCTTAAAAACCATTGCTTTCACCCTACAGGTGAGAACAGAATTTGAATATCTACCCGAATCTATGCTGGCCGAATTGCAATTCTTTAATCCCAAATAAATGTTTGCCTCTCTTTGCAAGTTTTTTCACGTCCACATATGGTCTATGTAGGAAGACAGAGCTAGCACTTCTAAAATAATTAATAAATTATCATATGTGAGTTCTGTGGCACTTAATCAACTAGCTCCCCTAAAAGAAGTATCAAGTAAGTCACGCTGATGGAATCGGAGCTAACGCAGCCATTGAGGTATTGCAGTAATGAAGTGGCAGCTGAAATTCACAGTTCAGTGCTATTTCCTGGTTCAAACTTGGGTTATTTAAGGCACCAAAGTGCCTTGTCCCACATAATTTTAATGGATGAGTAGAAGGGGAAGAATGTAAACTCTATTACCACTAACAAATGTTCAGAAATTACAATTCTGTAGGTTGATATACAAAAATATGAGTGGCTCCATTCAATCAAGAGTCTATGCGTGGGACGAAGTGATGAATTTGGTTGGTTGAGTAGGGCAGGTGCAGATCATAAACAGTCTTTAATATCATGGAGAAATTTGGGTGTGATAACCAAAGTCTCTGTGGAGCTGGTTGTTGGGGAGGAAAAGACTTTTCCTTTACCTTCTCAGATTCAGAATTGGTGAACCTCAAGTTAAAATGATAAAAGACAGATTAGCGAGAGAAAAGACAAACTTCATTCACATAAATATGTGGGCTCTCACAGAAAATGTGACTCTAAGAGGCAGCTAGAGTTGGGGCCTTCTAGACCTTAGGGGAAGGGAGGAGGGAGAAAGGACACTTAAGGGAAAGAAAATGACTTTCAGGTGAGAGAAATGGGCTCTAAGGAGAATGGTTGGAAGATATGATAGTTTTATGACAATGTCTGTTTAAGTGATTTATTAAATTCCAGTGCTGACTTCTCTGATGATAAGGAGTCCATCTTCCCTCGTTGGGAAACCCCCCGGAGAGGGCATTTATGACAGTTGAGTTCTTTTGGAAGATTCTGCCTTTAGGCAGGTAAGTGAGGTTCAGAAACACACACACACAACTCATCTGTGTCTGTTGATTCTCAAATGTCTTCCTCTCAAAAATGATCCTTATGCCCCAGTGGTGTATTCTGGATCCCTTCAGGCAGCCAAAATCCAAACAATAGTGACATCCCCCAAATAGCAATATGCGAGATGGATGGCTTTATCGCTTTCCTGGAAGCCATCTGCAGAAGGGTTGCAATAATCCAGGTTTGTGACTGATGTGAGAACCAGGTTAGTGAAATGAAAGAAGCATGTAAGATATGAAACACTCTGGTATCTTCATGCGAGCAAAAACAAGTCCAAAATTATTTTCAAAAATAACATCTTCATCTCATCAACAGAGCATCAAGGAAACACATTACAGTGTAAACAAGATGTGACATTCCACTCTATTGTTTCAAATTGCTTTAAATGTGTAAATATTCATCATTGCTGCAAGACTCTAATGGATGTAATGTGATTACATTGTTTACTAGGACAATACATAAGAGTGGCTGTTGAAAGTGTACATTGTCTCATTAAATCTCTTCTTTAGAATTTAAAAGAGATAAATGAAAATGAAAGCATTTACAAGATATTTCTATATTTCCTTTCTTCAAATTTATCGTAGTGCAGGCCTGGTTTGGTTCCTGATTGCTGTCACTTGAATGCTGGACCTAAAGTGTATATTTGAACCCCATCATTTCAACTCCACCTGACATTTACCACATCAATCACACCTCTGAAAAAGAAAAAAAAAAAAAAAAAGCTTAAGTGGTTTTTCCATGTCATGTATACTGCTGGGGAAAGAATAGATCTTTTAAAAATAATATATTAAATCTCTGTCCAAAAGTGTTTTTTAAAAATATTTATTTATTTAAAGAATCGTTACACCCATTGTAGGGCTTGAATTCATGACCCTAAGATCAAGAGTTGTGTACTCCATCCCGTCCAAAGTGTTTAATATAAATTTTTTCGAGGAGAATGAATATCAGGATGTGTCCAAATTCCAATCTCTGGTTCTGGGTACAGTTGGCAGAAAGGGCTCTGGCATGTCAAGTGTCAAAGGGAACAAGAAAGCAGATGGCTTAGGGCTTCAACTAACTTTCCTTAAACATTTAGTAACCTTGGGGTGTATATACACTCCCATGAGCATTAACTCCCACACATTAAATGGGATTGATTACATTTCTCATTCAATTGTACTGGATTTTCTAGACTCTTAGAATTTGCCCCCAAATCTCCTTTTCCTCCCTGCCCACCTGCTTCACTCCCTTACACTGTTACTAGCAAATGACCATAGTTCAGCTGGTCTAGGCTCAGGAGTTCTCTTTTCTGTTCCTTTCTAATGGCCAGTTACATTCCTTCAGCTGCTTTTCCAAGGTTTCTCATTTGATCCTGGTATTTTTCTATAGTCAGGCAGGTAAAGGCCACAGTTCTTAGAGTTGAAATTCCTAGGTACTTGGAGAGCCAGTGATAGCAAGGAGAGTTATCAAATGGACTAGCAAAATTGCTGGAAGTCAGTGGCTTGGATAGTATCTTAGCTGAACCCTTATTCTAGCCAAGCTGCATGCTCTGGGATAGACTGTATCAACTGGTACTCAAACCCTTCTGACTCTTATATTTTGTTCAGAGCATAAAGCCTGGACTGTGTTTTTGTTATAAATAAAATGAAGCCATTTTATACCTTCTAATAATTAAGGGGTCTCGGGTTGTAGAGTTTTCACCTTTTAACAAGAGGAAAAAAAATTGCTTTTGTAGCTCAACCAAACTTATGCATGCCTGAAGTGGAAAAAGATAGGAAGCAGAGCTGAAAATCAATAATTTTATAGTTCTGAGATAAACTGCAATCTTTATTTTTTTAATTTATTTTTATTTTTTAAATATTTTATTTGTTTATCTAAGAGAAAGACAGAGAGAGCACAAGCAGGGCAAAGGGAGAAGCAGATTCCTGCTGAGCAGAAACCCGACCTGGGGCTCAACTGCACAACCTTGGAATGATGACCTGAGCCAAAGGCAGATGCTTAACCGACTGAGTCACCCAGGTGCTCCTATACCACAATACTCAATTGCTCCTCTTCAAAGATTGTCTATAAAGATAGTAATAAAAACACAGAAGGCAAAAAAATTCTGTTTTGTTTTTTTTTTTTTGTCCTGTGTGTGTAGTATGCTCCTTGAATGGGTGTTCTAGTTAAATCCCTACCTGATTACATAGTTGAGCATTTCAGAAACATCATCAATAAATAAGAAGTCAATCATTCCTCTGAATTGTATCTATTTGTCCAACCCAGGTTTTGTTGAACTAAGCACACACAAATTTAAACTGAAATTCTAGTCAATATGTTTGGAAATCTGCAAAATTATAATAAGAATCTGACACAATTTTTATTTGCAAGGATTAAATCCTTACATCTCTTTCTGTTGGTAACACATTTGTCAAGGTGCTATCCTTATTGAAAATGAAAAATGCTGGCCCACGCTTGCCTTAGAGAAATTTCTATCTAGTGATTGACTTGAAGAAACAATATCTAAGGTTAGTGATTATTTGCCATCTACCATGGACCTTGTTAAGAACTCTCTGCGTTTTTCCTCATTCCTTTTAGCAGCTTTCCAGTAGGTACTCCCTTCATACTTGGGTAAATGGAACTTACAAGGAGTAATATATCTTACATAAAATCATGAAGAAAAATGTAGCTGCACCTCAGAAAATGTATCCCCAGAGATGATTTAATTATTTTCTCTGGTTAATGATTAACAATGATCATAGTTTGACACCCAGAAATTTTCTCAAACATTATACATGAGTAGCAGTTCTGTCTAAAATCCAGTTTTTTGGCTTGAAATTGATTCACTGATGCAGGGTTATCTTTCATGCATGAAACCCTGTTTGATATTTTCCTTTTTCAAGACTGAATATTATCAGTTCTCTTTTACAAATGGCATTTTTCTGAGAGTGATAACAAGTATCTGGCAGCTTTATTTTTGCTCACTTTATAAAATTATTTTTAGGAACCTATGAAACTATTCATGAAAGTGAATTCTCTTTTTTTTATTTTGTTATTCCTTTTATACAAAACCTCCACAGATACTTCACACTTGGTGTCCTCTGAATCCGTTTCAAAAACTTCAGCTAACCATGACTTTCCCGTGGAACATAAATGTAGGCATAAGAATCCGACACTATTATTATACATTAATTTCAACAAAGATTATTTTTTAAAAGATTTTATTTATTTATTCATGAGAGACAGAGAGAGAGACAGACAGACAGACAGGCAGGCAGAGAGGCAGAGACAAAGGCAGAGGGAGAAGCAGGCTCCATGCAGGGAGCCCTATGTGGGACTCTATCCCAGGACTCCAGGATCACACCCTGGGCCGAAGGCAGGTGCTAAACCACTGAGGCACCCAGGGATTCCCCCAACAGATTATCTACTGGAAAGGTAAAAGTGAGTGGATGTGTCTTTAGCTTATTGTATGGGAGAGTACTTTTTTTTTTTTTTTCTGTGTGTGAAGACTTACAGATTGTGTCTATGAAATGTTTGCTAAGGATATACCTGGAGATAAACAGATATTCATATCTCTATGGTTAATACTTTCCTTGTTTATGCCTTTTAATCTATTGCTCTTAGACTAATGGATTATAATTACCTGGTGTTCAAGGGGCCTGAAGATCCTCTCAGAGCACAAGGTCAGTTAAGAGCTTTCTGACACTCAATTTTAAACTTTTTTTTTAAATTAAATACAGATACTATCGGGATCTCTGGGTGGCGCAGTGGTTTGGCGCCTGCCTTTGGCCCAGGGCGCGATCCTGGAGACCTGGGATCGAATCCCACGTCGGGCTCCCAGTGCATGGAGCCTGCTTCTCCCTCTGCCTATGTCTCTGCCTCTCTCTCTCTCTCTGTATGACTATCATAAATAAATAAAAATTTTAAAAAAATACAGATACTATCAATTTATTAGCCTCATGATACAAGAAGAGTGGGGTATTTTGTTTTCTCCTCCTTGACTTCGCATGGTTTCTTTTCTATGAGGAAATTTGGCTTAACTGAGACATCCAACTTTGGAGGATGTATTAGCTAGTGGTGAGCAACATTAACGTCTGTGTACAAGGCATGGTACAGAAGTCAAACTCAGCACACTTGGTGATTTTGTGCCCACTTTTAATCCACAACCTATGTGCCATTGCTCATTCAATCTGAGACTTTCTGTTGCTTAGCAGTGTGATCTTCTCATAAAACCCACATAGAGGGGTCTTTGCCTGGGTTGAGCTGCCTGTGCCACAGGCAACACTGTCAAAATTTCTTATCTATGAATTTTGCCTTATCTGTCTTAGAAGAAGAAATTTCTTTCCTTTTGCCCTTTGGAGTGGGTCATAAAAACAAACAAACAAAACAATGCCTGAATGTCTTGAAAGGCTGAAGTCTCTGAAAGTCAGAAAGCAGCTGCTGGATAAAGTTGGCAGCATAATAGGAGGACCCTATGCTCATCTCATCCCTAGAGCACAGCAAGGTAACTCTCAGATCATTGTGCGTACCACTGCAACCTACCTGAGAACTTACAGAACAAACTGCACAGCTACAGGGAGGGGAAAGAGGCTGCACAGAGGAAGGGAGGAGGTGCCCAGATGTGGTTTGGGGGAGAAAAGTTTTACAAATGCTGTGGAGGGGAAGGATCCCTGGTCACAGAGAGAGGAGAGAGAGAGTGAAAGAAAGAGAAACACGCAGGCGATTGTACAAGAACACTTCCCCAAAGCCATTGACTGGGAAAATGAGAAGGGACATTTTTCATGAGCTTTTGCAACCAATGGAGCTCAAAGCCTGGAGGTTTAAAGGTTGGCAGGCTTGGCTGGGGTAGAGACCTGAGGACACTGCCCTACTCCTGAAGAGAAGGCAGGCAAACAACCACTGGGGCAGATAGCATCATCTGGGGATTGCTTATGGTACACAGGGAGAGACTGTTATTTTTGGAGTGCATCTGTAAGAGGTGGCATTGCCTCTCAGGGGGCAAAAGAACTGGCAGGTGCCATTATACTCCCCCACCCCTTGGCATAGGTGCAGAGATACTGGCTGAGGGCAGCTAACCTGGACACCACTCTTTAGCCTGCTTATTCCAAATCCATACCCCTGCACTCTGGAGTAACTGCCCCTCTCAGTCAAACCTGCATCAATGCCAGCATGGTGAGACCCTCCACCAGAGGGCCAGCACAGGTTCCTGCCACACGAGGTCCTTGAAGTTTGGAATTGAACAGTCAGCAGGCTTGGCTAAGATAGAGCCCCAAGTGCACTGCAATACTCCAGGCAAGTGACCCAGACACAGACAGTGTGAAATCAGCTATCTGAAAAACACCTGTGACCCACCAGGGGAAATTTTTCACTCTTCTGAAAGTGCTCCCCTGAGTGCAGCAAGAACGGACTTCCCTCTCTAGGGTCAAAGGAGATGGCTGGCACAATTTCCCTTGCCTGTCCCTCAGCCTAAATCACTTCAGTAAACAACACAATGCCAACACAGGTTGCTTAACCAAGTCCCACCCCCTTGAGCTCTGCAGCTGCTTCTTTATAGAGCAAATATGCTAAGGACCAGCTCATTGGGTCCCTCTCCCTGAAGACCAGCACAAGCCCCTGCACATATATCCTCTACTGAATAGAGTTTTGCAAGGCTTCAGTTCTAGTGGAAGTAGCATCAGGTTTCATTTAACAGGCAGACCACACCACACCTGTGGCCACACTCTAGCCAGGGTTCAAACATTTTCCACTGCAGGCAAGTAGAGGCTCTGCAGATAACTGTCCTGAAGGATAGAGCAGCCACAGCACATGTAGCACACTTCAGAGACATTCATTAAAGTGCCAGGCCCTGGACCCTGGATGACCTCTTTTTAATAAAGCCATTACTCTCAGGAGAAGGAAATGTACCAGGCTTTTCTAACACACAGGAGACAGAGACCTAGACAAAATGCCAAGACGGAGGAATTCATCCCCCCCCCCCAAAAAAAGAACAAGATAAGGCCATGACCAGAGATCTAATCAAAACACATAGAAATAATATGTCTGATCCAGAATTTAGAGCAACGGCCATAAGGATACTCACCAGGCTTGAGAAAAGAATGGGAAACTTCAGGGAGGCCCTTACCATAGAGATAAAAGAGTTAAAAACCAATAGTCAGAAATGAAACATACAATAACTGAGATTCCAAACAATCTGGATGTAATGACCACAAGGAGGGAAGAAGCAGAGGAATGAATAAGTGATATAGAAGATAAAATTATGAAAAATAATGGAGCTGAACAAAAGAGAGAAAGACAAATTATGGAACACAAGAACAGACAAATTATGGAACACAAGAACAGACTCAGTGATTCCATCAAGCATACTAACATTCATATCATAGGAGTTCCAGAAAAACAAGAGGGAGAAAAAGGGGCAGAAAATTTATTTGAGGAAATAATAGCAGAAAACTTCCCTGATTCTGAGGAAGGAAAGACATCCAAATCCAGGAGGCATAGAGAGCTCCCATCAAGACCAATAAAAGCAGGCCAACACCAAGATACATTGTAATTAAAATTGTAATTTATAGCAATAAAGAAATAATCCTAAAAGCACCAAGACAAAATAAGTCTCTAACTTACAAGGGACTATAAGGCTAGCTGCAGATGTCTCAAATTGACAAGCCAAAAGGGAGTATCATGATATATTTAAAGAACTGAATGGGAAAATATGCAGCCAAGAATACTCTATCCAGCAAAGCTATTCATTCAGAGTAGAAAAAGAGATAAAAAGTTTTCCAGACAAACAAAAACTAAAGTATCTTGTGACCACTAAACTGGCCCTGCAAGAAATATTGAAGGAGACTCTTTGAGTGGGGTGGGGGTGGGGGGTGGGGGTTGGGGGGAGGAAAGGCCAAAAACAATAAAGACTAGAAAGGAACAGAACATCACCAGAAACAATGACAAAATAAGTAATACAATGGCAATAAATACATATCTATCAATAATTACTCTGAATATAAATGGATTGAATGCTCCAATAAAAAGACATAGGGTGTCAGATGGATTAAAACAAAACAAAACAAAACAAAAACAAAAAACAAAAAAACAAAAACAAGACCCTGGGCGCCTAAGTGGCTCAGTCGGTTAAGCCTCCAACTCTTGGTTTTGGATCAGGTCATGATCTCATGGGTTGTGAGGTCAAGCCCAGCATTGGGCTCTGCACTCAGTGTCAAGTCTGCTTGAAGTTCCCCTCCATTTGTCCCTCCTCCCAGGCATATTCTCTCTTACTGTCTCTCTCAGGTAAATAAATCTTTAAAAAGAAAAAAGAAGCAAGACTCGTCTATATGCTGTCTATAAGAGATTTTAGACCTAAAGACACCTACATTTTAGACCTAAAAACACCTACAGATTGAAAGTGGTAAGATGGAGAAATATTTATCATGCAAATGGACATCAAAAGAAAGCCAGGGTAGCAATACCAGATAAACTAGATTGTAAACAAAAAACTAACAAGAGATGAAGAAGGCCACTATATCACAATAAAGGGGATCAACCAACAAGATGTAACAATTATAAATACTTATGGCCCCAACATGAGAGTACCCAAATATATAAAACAATTAATAACAAACATAAAGGAACTCACTGATAATAATACTAAGGGACTTTAATACCCCATTTGAAGCAATGAACAGATCATCTAAGCAGAAAATCAATGAGGAAACAATGGCTTTGAATGACACATTGGACCAGATGGACTTAACAGATGTATTCAGAACATTTCATCCTAATGCAGAAGAATACACATTTTTTTCGAGTGCACATGGGACATTCTTTAGAATAATAGATCACATACTAGGTCGCAAATTAGTCCTCAACAAGTACAAAAAGATTGATATCATACGAGGCATATTTTCTGATCACAACTTGTGGTTGAAACTTGAAGTCAACCACAAGAAAAAATTTGGAAAGACCACAAATACATGGAGATTAAGTAACATACTGCTAAAGAATGAATGGATAACCAGGAAATCAAAGAAGACATTAAAAAAATACATAGAAACAAATGAAAATGAAAACACCTTGGTCTAAAACATTTATGATCTGGCAAAAGTGGTCCTAAGAGGACAATAGTAAGCAATACAGACTTATCTCAACAAGCAAGAAAAAAAATCTCAAATAAGCAATCTAATCTTGATCCCAAAGGAGCTAGAAAAATAACAACAAATGAAACCTAAAGCCAGCAGGAGAGGAAAACAACAATGAATAGGTACAAAATTTCCAGTTGTATTTTTTTTTCCAGTTGTATTTTTGAGGTCAGCATTATCCTGATATCAAAGCCAAAGACAAAGATTCCACTAAAAAAGAGGACTACAGTCCAATATCCCTGATGAACATGGATGCAAAAATTCTCAATAAAATACTAGCACATTGAATCCAACAGTATATTAAAAGAATCATTTAACTGATCAAGTTGGATTTATTCCTGGGCTGCAGGAATGGTTCAATATTTATGAATCAATCTAAGTGATATACCACATTAATAAAAGAAAGGATAAGAACCATATGATCCTTCCAATAGATGCAAAAAAAGCATTTGACAAAGTATAACACCAACTCATGATAAAAACCCTCAACAAAGTAAGGATAGAGGGAGCATATCTCAACATAATAAAGAAAAACCCATAGATAATACCCTCAATGGGGAAAAATTGAGACCTTTTCTTCTACAGTTAGAAACAAGACAGGGATGTCCACTCTCACCCCTGTTATTTACCATAGTACTGGAAGTCCTAGCCTCAGCAATCAGACAGCAAAGAGAAATAAAAGAAATCCAAGTCTCGGGGAAGAAATCAGACTTTCACTATTTGCAGATGACATGATACTCCACATAGAAAACCCAAAAGGCTCCACCAAAAAATTGCTAGAACCCATACATGAATTCAGCAAAATCCAGAACACAAAAATCAACATACAGAAATGTATTGTATTTCTATACACAAATAATGAAGCAGCAGAAAGAGAAATCAAGGAATCAATCCCATTTATAATTGCACCAAAACCCATAAGATACCTAGGAATAAACCTAACCAAAGAGATAAAAGATCTGTATTCTGAAAACTATAGAATACTAATGAAAGAAATTGAAGAGGACACAAAGAAATGGGAAAATATTCCACACTCATGGATTGGAAGAACAAGTATTGTTAAAATTTTATACTACCCACAGCAATATAAACATTTAATGCAATACTTATCAAAATACTACCAGCATTTTTCACAGAGCTAGAACAAACAATCCAAAAATTTGTATGGGACCATAAAAGACCCTGAATAACCAAAACAACCTTGAAAAAGAACAGCAAAACCTGAGGTATCACAATTCCAGACTTCAAGTTATATTACAAAGCTGTAGTCATCAGGATAGTATGGTACTGACACAGAAACAGATACAAAGATCAATGGAGAATAGAAAACCCAGAAATGAAAAAAAAAAAAAAAAAAAGAAAAGAAAACCCAGAAATGAATCTGGGTTGAATAGAGTTTTCTCTATTCTCAACTAATCTTCAACAAAGCAGGAAAGAATATCTAGTGGAAAAAAGAGTCTTTTTAACAAATGCTGTTCAGAAAACTGGACAGAAACATGCAAAAAAAATGAAACTGAATCACTTTCTTACACCATATATAAATATAAACTCAAATGGATTAAAGTCTAAAATGTAAAGCTTGAAACCATGAAAGTCCTAGAGAAGAATAGGCAGTAACATCTCGACACTGGCTGCAGCAACTCCTTTCTAGGTACGTCTCCTGAGGCAAAGGAAACAAAAGCAAAAATAAACTGTTGAGACTATATCAAAATGAAAAGCTTCTGCACAGCAAAGGAAACAATCCATAAAACTATAAGGCAACATGCAGAATGGGAGAAGATATTTGCAAATTACATATCTGGTAAAGGATTAGTATCCAAAATCTATAAGGAACTTATAAAACTCAATACTCAAAAACAAATAATCTCATTAAAAAATGGACCGGAGACGTGAATAGACACTTTTCCAAAGAAAACATACAGATGGCTAATAACCACATGAAAAGATGCTCAACATCACTCCCCCCATTAGGGAAATACATATGAAAGCTACAATGATATATCACTTTAAATCAATCGGTATGGCTAAAATCAACAACACAGGAAACAACAGGTATTGGCTAGGTTGTGGAGAAAGGAGAACCCTCTTACACTGTTGGTGGGAATGCCGACTGATGTAGCCACTTTGGAAAACAGTATAAAGATCTCTCAGAAACTTAAAAGTGGAACTTCCCTACCATCCAGCAACTACACTACTAGGTATTTACTCAAAGGATACAAAAATACCCATTCAAAGGGGCATATGCACCCTGATGTTGGTAGCGACATTATTCACAATAGTCAAATCATGGAAAGAGCCCAAATGTCCATTGACCAATGAATGGATATATATATATATATATATATATATATATATATATATATATATATATTTGTATTTTTGAGGTCATTATCCTGATATCAAAACCAGACAAAGATTCCACTAAAAAAGAGGACTACAGTCCAATATCCCTGATGAACATGGATATATATATATATATATATATATATATGATGAATATATATATGATGAACATATATACATATAAAACTCAGTCATAAAATATATATATATATATATTACTCAGTCATAAAAAAGAATGAAATATTGCTATTTGCAAGGACATGGATAGAGCTAAAGACAAATACCATATGGTTTCACTCATATGTGGAATTTAAGAAATAAAACAAATGAACATGGTGGGGGAAAAAAAGATAGGCAAACCAAGACATAGATTCTTAACTACAGAAAACAAACCTATGGTTACTGGACAGGCAGTGGGTGGCAGGGGGGTGAGGGCAGATGGATTAAACAGGTGATGGAGATTAAGGAGGGCACTTGTGATGAGTACCAGGTACTGTGTATAAGTGACAAATTACTAAATTCTACAACTGAAACTAATTTGTACTGTATGTTAACTGGCTAGAATTTAAATAAAAACTTAGAACAAAAATAAATTAAAAAAAAAAAAAAACTTTTAAAAAAAGAGACCAGCCCTGGTCAGGGTGTTTTTGGTTTGTTACTACAAGTGTGACTCATAGAATAATAGAATCTCTTTATGATCCTCGACGTACAATTTGATTATTTTACTACTTAAAGAAAGTTATATGCAAATTGTCTTCAAAATCAGTCTTGCCTTTGGTAAATGTCTCATTGGTGGCCTTGCTGAAAAAGAGAAAGCAGAAAATAAATATCCATAGGGAACATTCACACCCTAGAAACCTAAGGATTTAAGGAATCTTTTGATGCTTAGCTAATATTCCAGATGCCTCCAATACTCAACTTTTTATTATTTTGTTCTTCCCTTTATGTCCTTAATTTATATTTTGTTGGGGGACATTATATTTAAAAATCCATTTATCATACATGTGAGGAATTTTATCACAATGATGGAATGTGAGAGATCATTTTGTGTACATTTTATTGAAATGCACTGAAAACTCAAGCAGATCATCTGTATGGTAACATTCAATTCTTATAAAGACTATTTTTTAGAGAAATTCTAGGTTCACAGCAAAACTGAGAGGAAGGTATGAGATTTTCCATATGTTCCCTACCTAGACATATGCATACCTCTTCTCTATCAACATCCCCCACAAAAATGGTTTAATTTGTTACAATTGATGAACCTAGAATGATATATTATCATCACCAAAAGTCCAGAGTTTGTTTAGGGCTCCCTCTTGGTGGTGTATTTTCCATGGGTTTGGACAAATGTATAATCATGTGTATCCACTGTTAGGGCATCATACAGGATATTTTCACTGCCCTCCAAAATCCACTGTGCTCCATCTATTCATTCCCCCTCTTTCTCAACCCCTGAGAACCATTGATCTTTTTACTGTCTCCATAGTTTCACCTTTTTTGGAATGTCATATAAGTGGAATTATATAGTATGCCATCTTTTTAATATTGGCTTCTTTCACTTAGCAATATACATTTATATTCCCTACATGTTGTTTATGGTTTGATAGGTCATTTCTCTTTAGAGTTAAATAATATTCCATTATCTAGATGTGCCATTTACTTATCCATTCATCTATTGAAGGATATCTTGGCTGCTTCCAGGTTTTGGCAATCATGAATAAATCTTCTACAAATATTGTGTATGCAGATTTATTGTGTGGACATAGTTTTCAATTCCTTTGGGCAAATTCCAAGCAATGACTTCTATATTATATGATATTATATTATCTGATTATATGATAAGAACACTGTCTCAAGACACTGCAAGCTAAGTGACTGCACCATTTTGCATACCTGCTAGCAATGTAGGAGCGTTCTTGCCCTACACCCTCCCAAGAATTTGGCATTGTCAGTGTTCCAGACTTTAGCCAAAATAGGTATGTAGTGGTATCTGGGTATAGAGAAAATAGACTTCAAAACAATAAATGCCCTATATGATGAGTCAACAGATTATATCATACTCAATGCTGAAAAGCTGAAAGCATTCTTGTAAGATCAGGAACCAGACAATGATGCTACTCTCACTACTTTTGTTTAACAGCGCTGAAAGTCCTAACCAGAGAAATTAGGCAAGAGAAAGAAATTAAAGTCATTCAAATAAGAAAGGAAGATATAAAACTGTCTCTACTTACTGGTGATATGATATAGAAAATCCTAAAGAGGGACGCCTGGGTGGCTCAGCGGTTGAACATCTGCCTTTGGCTCAGGGCGTGATCCCACGGTCCAGGGATGGAGTCCCGCATCGGACTCCCTGCATGGAGCCTGCTTCTCCCTTTGCCTATGTCTCTGCCTGCCCCTCTCTCTGTATCTCTCATGAATAAATAAATAAAATCTTAAAAAAAAAAGAAAACCCTAAAGACAAAAAAAAAAAAAAAAAAGAAAGAAAGAAAGAAAGAAAGAAAGAAAGAAAGAAAGAAAGAAAGATTCTGTAAAGTTGCAGGATACAAAATTAATATATAAAAATCAGTTGCATTTCCAAACACTGACAATAAACCATTAGAAAGAAAAATTAAGAAAACAATCCCATTTATAATTATGTGGAAAAAAATACCTAGGAGTAAAGTTAACCAAAAGATGAAAGATCTATACTCAGAAAACTATAAGACAATGGTGAAAGAGATTGAACAAGACACAACGAAATGGAAAGATATTCCATCCTTATGAATTGGAGTAATTAATATTGTAAAATGTCCATATTACATAAAGGAGTATACAGATTCAATGTAATATCTATTAAAATTCCAGTGGCATTTTTCATAGAAATAAAACAATCATAAAATTTGTATGAAATGATAAGACCCCAGGTAGCCAGCACAATCTTGAAATAAAAAAAACAAAACAAAACAAAACTGGAAATATCACAGTTCTTGAATTCAAACTACACTCCAAAGTTATATAGTAATGACATAAAAACAGACACATAAAATAATGAAACAAAATATAGTGTCCAGAAATAAACCCATACATATATGGTCAATTGATTTATGACAAAAAGCTAAGAATATATAATGGGGAAAGGATAGTCCCATAAATAAGTGGTGCTGGGAAAACTGGACAGCCACATACAAAAGAATGAAACTGGTTCCCTATCTCATACCATACTCAAAAATCAACTCAAAGTGGATTAAAGACTTAAACATAAGACCTAAAACTGTAAATCTCATAGAAGAGAACACAGGGGATAATCCTTTTGATATTGTCCTTGGTAATGATTTTTTAGATTAGATACCAAAGGCAAAAGTAACAAAACAAAGCTAAACAAGTGAGACTGTATCAAAATAAAAAGCTTCTGTACAGCAAAGAAAACCAACAAAATGAAAAGGCAACCTACAAATGGGAGACAGTATTTGCAAGTCATATATCTGATAAGGGGTTAATTTCCAAAATATATAAAGAACTCATGCAACTTAATAGGAAAACAGAATGAAGAAAATGGGCAAAGGACCTAAATAGACATTTCTTCAAAGATATACAAATGAGCAACAGGTACATGTGAAGATGCTCATCGTCACTAATCATCAGGGAAATGCAAATCAAAACCACTATGAGATCTCACCTCACACCTGTTAGAATGGTTTATCAGAAAGATAAGAGATAACTAATACTGCCATAGATATGAAGTAAAGGGATCCTTGTGCACTGTGAGAGAGGATATAGATCGGTATAGTCACTATGGAAAATAGTATGGAAATTTTTCAAAAAAGTTAAAAAACGAAATACAATCCAGCAATTCCATTTCTGTGTATACATTTATAATAAAGAAACCAATATCTTAAAGAAATACCTGGACCTCCATGTTCATTGCAGCATTATTTACAATAGCCAAAGTATGGAAACAACTTAAGTGTACATCAACTGATGAATGGGTGAAAAAATTAGAACCTTTATGCCCTGGTGGTGGGACTATGAAATGGTGCAACCATAAAAAAATAAAATAAATAATAAAATAAAATAAAAATAAAATGGTGTAGCCATTATGGAAAACCATATGGTGATTCCACAAAAAAAAAAAAAAATAGAATTACCATATAATCTAGCAATTACATTTCTGGGTAGTAGTCAAAAGAATTCAATGAGCACATTTTTACTACAGAATTATTCAGAACAGCCATGAGATGGAAGCAGCCCAAATGTCCACCAATGGATAAAAGGATAAAGAAAATGTGGTGTGCATATACATACAACAGAATATTAGCCTTCAAAATGAAAGAAATCCTGTCAAATGCTCCCATATGTATGGAGAGTTTAGCTAAACTACTCCTTGGTATTGCTGTCTCGTCATCCATTTACTTTCCTTAAGTGGCTCGGGAGCACCTTAAACTGACCCCAAGCCCTTCATGCAAGTGCATGCACAGCAGCCCACAGAGTCACCAGTAAATGTAAGTTCCTGACATGACTTCCCCAGCAGCCTTGTGATAAAGAGTCTCACCATCTTCCAGTGTTACATGCTCTATGGGTCACTTATAAACCCTGGGAGCCTCCCATGCAGCACTCTCTTGGTTTATTTAAATTGACCCATCTGGCCCTAATCCAGCAACCCCAAAGCACGCCACCCTAATAAACACATGTTCCCAGGTCCTGCCTCTCTCTTGGTCTGCACTCTGCCTCAACACCCCCATGTGGCCTTTTGAGGAATGTCATGTACTTGTTCCAGGGCCTGTAAGAAATAAACTTCTCTGTTTAAGTTTCTCTTGTGGTCTGTTGTTGAACAGGTAGAGAGAATTCAGTTTTGATGAAAAAGTTCCAGACATTTATTGCACAACAGTGCAAATATACTTCACACTACTTAGCTGTATTTTTGAAAAGCATAAAGAGGGTAAATTTAATGTTGATTTTTACCACAATTAAAAAACAAGTAGAAAAAGAAAACTACCACACTCATACGCATACATGCACCAGGATCTTTCTCCCTTTTTGGGCTAGCACTATTCTATCTCTTAATCATCTCCCTGTCCTGAAGATAAATCCCAATGGCTTAGTTAGGCTTATCCTCTCCAGGCTTCCATTCCTGTCTTAGTCTCAAAACAGTCTCCGATTATTTTGCTTCATACACTGTTTTGTCTATCTGTAAGGTCTTTATGCTACTTCTCTTCCTATCTTACTCCTACTTGTCCTTTAAGAATCAATACACATGTCATCTCCCTCAGGAAGCCTCCCTTGACCATCCTTCTTGTTCATTATGGGCTGAGTGTCCAGATGCTTACTTCTGCCAAGTACATCATATGTGTGTTTTATTTGACTACTTGTCTGTTTGTCCCTGGTTGGTCTGTGAGATTGAGGGTATCAGTGGTTCACATTGTGTGGGCTTTAAAAATTTACATCAAGCTTGTACCTACCTCAGACCCAGCACCTAGTATATTGTATGGGTAAGAGAAATGGAGGGAGCTAGGGAATGTTTTTGAATAGATGGACTCCTAAGTTCCCTTAAAATGACTAGCCCTGGGGCACCTGGGTGGCCCAGTTGGTTAAGTGTTTGCCTTCAGCTCAGGTCATGATCTCAGGGTCCTGGGATTGAGCCCCACATTGGGCTCTCCACTCAGTGGGGAGTCTGCTTCTCTCTTTCCCTCTCCCTCTGTTCTCTCTCTCTCTCTCTCTCTCAAATAAATAAATAAATAATATTTTTAAAAAATGACTAGCCCAAATGTGGCATAGCCCAAATGACAGATTTTGCACTAGCTTTCTGAGTGAATTCTTTCCTATGACATTTACAAAACATGTAAATATGATAAAAAGGACTACATTTCTGAAATCAATGCCTTATTTATTTGACTGTTTTTTTCTTTGACCTAAAGAATAACTGTATGTTCAATTTACAAACATTTTACACCTGATCCTTTTAATAAAAGGAATATTCAATTGCTGAAGATAGTTGGGAACTGTCATTGCCAGGTGAAGAGATCCCATTCCCTTAAGAATTTTATTTATTTATGTATTCATTTATTTAGACAATAATACAGTTTTATTTACTTATAAATTTGAGTTGTCCAAATTTGAATCTTTAAAATTTTTTTAATTTAATTTCAATTTAGTGTATTATTAGTATTCTTATTCATGGGCAGAATTTAGTGAGTCATCAGTTGCATCTAACACCCAGTGCTCATTGCATCATGTACCTCCCTTAGTGCGCATCACCCAGTTACCCTAGTTCTCCACTCACCTCCCCTCTAGCAACTCTCAGTTTTTCCCTAGTTAAGAGTCTCTTATGGTTTGCCTTCACCTGTTTTATTTTAAATGGCAAGTTTCCCAAAACATTGTGGATCATACTAATTCAGCAGAATTTAAGAAATCAACATGCTTTTTTGAAGGAGTGGAGAGACAGACAGCAGAGGAAGGGAGAGAGAAAGAAGAGATAGGACACCACAGGGAGGGAAGGAAGTAGCATTTGTTAAGGGCTGGTCATTTCACTTAGTTATCCTCTGCTTTTCACTTAGAAGGAAACAGAAAAGTGAAGACATAGAATCTGGATTGCTTAGCTTGCAAGTAATCAAGTGCAGTTTCAGTTCTGAGATGTGCATACAAACTCTATAGCAACCAGTATTTTATAATTTAAATTTACCCTCATTTGCAGAAAAATAAATTTTAACGTAAGAGAATAATTTCATTATGGCTAGCCCAAGGGAAGAAAAAAAAAAGGTTTTTAAGGCTTTGATTAATGACTCAGAGAGTAATCTATTATTTTATGTTGTTTCCTTCAGCAGATGGTGAGGTGGCTGTGGCTAACATGATTATACTCATGAAGAAACTGAGAGCATTAGGAAGCTGTCTTGCCAAAGTAAAGATGAAGCAAAGCCCCAGTAAGGCCTTGAGCCAGGCCTAGGGTCTGCTCCTTTAAGGTGTCAGCTGGTCTCGTGCTCTGATGGCTACTACAGGCTGTGTAACCAGATTTGTTCTGAAACTGGTTAAAGGACCAACCAGCAGTTTAGTGATGGACACAGTCTGAAACAACCTGGAATCTAATGAGTCTAGAATCAAATCAAATTAAGGTTTTAGATTCCAATGTGGTGAAGTTTATCAATGGTATTGATATGTGTTTTAAAAAGATACTTGGGAATAATGCATTCTGGTCTTAACTAGTGATGTAGGTCCATGAGCAAACAGTCAAGAAAGAATTCTTGAGATATCTTCGGTGCAAAAAGGAGCTTTTGTTAAAGTAGGGAACAGGACCTGTGCCACAAAGAGCTGTACTTTCGCTGTATGAGGCTGGTGGCTATATGCTTAGGGCTTAAGAGGGAGGAGATGTGCAGGGAGTATTAGATCGTAAAAGTCTTGTTAAATTTCTACTCATAAAACTACTTTTGTAAAATTTCTCTAGTGCTTATCATGCAATATTAACTGTTGGTGAGATGTATAGGCAGTCATGAGACCCTTTAAAAAGGTAGCAACCAGTACATATTTGATTCTTATCGAAACTATGCAGGCTATAGGTTAGCCTTCTAGGCTAAAGGTGAACATTTTTCTGCTTCTATTTGTCATCATCTAGGACAATGCAAACAGAAGTAGAAGTTTCACACTCAAGAAAACCCTGTGGTGCCATATAAATCTACATCAGTATTGATATTTTAAAGAATATGGAACAAAAATCAGTTGGAAGCAATAGTTACGTATTATAAATCACCCTGACAAGGGTGGCTTCATTGCTTTTCTGTTATATTTGGTGGGAGATGAGGGAAAACAAAGATGAGAAAAAAATATTATCCTAATAGTCAGAATTTGCGAAGGTTTGAGAGAAAAATAAGCCTCAGAAGCCTATGTGTTCTGTGAGTCAACATTCTACTTAGAAAATTATGTCACAAAAATCTTTTTATGAATTTTAAGAACAATTCTACGAAAAGAGAAATTTGCAAATTTCTATATTGCCTAATATTATTTAAGATTCTATAATACACAACCTGAAGTGGAAAAAAATTAAAACTTAACTGATGAATTAAATGGTAGAATAGATATGATACAATAAAAGGGGAGTTATCAGGGTTGTATATTTCCTGTGTGAAGTAGAATCCTCAAGAGAACACACATTTTTTTTTATCAGTATTACTTTTCTAGTGGGACCTTTCTTTTATATGTCCAAGGTATAAAGCCAGCAACATAAATCACTTTCTTCTACCAAGTGATGTTCCCTGGGACTTCAACAACTCACTTAGACCCCATTTGAGGTCACTTGTGTCATCTCCCTTCCTTGGGGATGAGATCCTGTGTGTTCTGGTCATTATCACCTACCTTGTGCCATATAACAGTGATCAGTGAATGAACAGAAGATCAACTGTACATAGTCAACAATTTGTGAATGAGGAGTGGTCCAATGGTAGCTTTTAAAGACTATTTTTGCATTGAAATCACATTATGTATAGTGATTTTATTTCCAAACCAGCACCAAAATGCAGGTCAATTTTTAAAAAAATTTTTATTTATTTATTCATGAAAGCCACACAGACAGAGGCAGAGACATAGGCAGAGGGAGAAGCAGGCTCCCTGCAGAGAAGCGCAATGCAGGACTGGATCCCTAGACTCGGGATCAGACCCTGAGCAGAAGGCAGATGCTCAACCGCTGATGCTCCACTCAGGTTTCCCTGCGGGTCAATTTTTTTTTTCAAATATCCTCCTTCTCCTTCATATTTTTCTTACAGTATGCAACATAAAGACATCTTGTTGGTAGGACAGTGAGTTGGTATAGACAAAGCGTCTGATCAGTGTTAAAGCCTGTGCCCATGGTCTCTTCAGAGCCAGAACTCATTATTGTTTTCTGAGGACCCAGAGTTTGTCACTCCTTTATGGTTTTGTCCTGAGCATGTACAGGGGTCTTTTGATTTTGTGGGGGGGAGGGGGTTAAGATTTATGTTTACCAAATAGTAATAATAGGTAACCAGAATCAGTTCTGTCTTCCTTCTTCCTCTCTTTTCCCTTTTTTCCCCTTTCAACCTTGTGGGAAAAATAAGGGCACACATATTCTAATGTCATTTTGGTATAGGGAATGGGGTATAGAAGATGGAATCAGGATCAGGATGCATCAAGGCAGTGAAAGGAAGTGTCCCTAGGAGGATCAGTGCTGGGCTGGGAAGGCAAGAGCTGGAGCAGAGGGAGGAGTGGAGGACTTTGCCTGTTCTTTCCACTCCTCTTCCAGCATGATCGCCACCATTGCTATCACTGAAATCTCCTCTATTACAATAGCCAAACTATGGAAGCAAACCAGGTATCCATCGATAGATGAGTGGATAAAGAAGACATGGTTTATATACACAATGGGACATTATTCAGTCATAAAAAACAATGAAGTCTTGCCACTTGAAACAACATGGGTGCATCTAGAGAGTACAAAGCTAAGCTAAATAAGTCAGTCAGAGAAAGACAAATACCATATGATCTCACTCATAGGTAGAATTTTAAGAAACAGAACAAAAAACAAAGGACAAAGAGAGACAAACCAAGAAACAGACTCCAACAATAAAGAACAAACATGGTTACGTGGTTACTAGAGGTGATAGGTCAGATTGATGATGAAAAAGAAAAAGAAATTGCCTACATTGGCTTCGGGAAAATCAAAGTAGGAAGAAAATATGAAAAAGGTAATGCAGGTCCCCCCAAAATACAAAAATTGAAACTGTATAATGCTACTAAAAATTAGTTCACAGACACAATCTATGCAGATGTATCTATCTATACAAAAATATAAAAGCTGAAACTGAAGAAAAGAACAGAAACAAATTCTCCAGGGAAGAGTAAGAAACTCCTCTACCAGTTTTGCTGGGCCAATTATTTCCAGGGGCAATGCACACATGTCTACATAGACTTTATTTCTAATCAGGAGGACCTCTGCTTTTCTTTGTTCTATACACTTAAACTTCAGCATGCCAGATCCTTTTCTAAAGCAAAATATTTTTTTAAAGGTAGTTAACCATTTCCTAAAGTACCTTTTCTATAAGTCAGTGTTTTCTTCTCAGTCAGATGAGTTTTATTTTGGTGGGACATCTGGGCTTGTACAATATTTAATAAATCATATCAGTAAAGCAGTAGAAGGACAGAAAAACTGGATCATGCCATACAGAATTGTTGTGTTTAAATAATCAGTCATAGGCTTATATTCCAACAAATATTTGCCTTGGATGCACCCAAATTTATATTTGGCAGCTAAGTTTGATAAGATTCAAAGGACATCTTTGTTAGAGGTAAATGTAAAGAAAGGAATTTTCAAAAGACAACTTAGGCTTAGGCAGTGGTAAAAATGTGGAGAGAGATGATAGAATTGGATGAGGTGATGCTGAGAGAGCATGATTTTGTTCCTGCTGGTTGGGTCATTTTCCCAGTGGGGAGGAGGGTGGTATTTACTGCTAGAGAGTAATGCCTGCTGGGCCTGCTGCCCCTGCAATATGGTGGCCTGCTGGAAGCAGCACTGGCTACTTCTTCCGGATTTGCACTTGGTAGTAAAATTGTGTGTGTGTGTGTGTGTGTGTGTGTGTGTGCCCGTGTGCACGCAGTGTTTTTCTTTAAGTAATGTTTTAATTAAAAAGAAAAACATGATTTGCAAATCAGGAGAGATCACATAAAAGCTCTTTTTCAGAGGTTTTGAGATAATAGGATGGGCTAATTAAGTTCTTTTCTGCTTCAGTAGCTTTGGTTGCTCCTGGTGCATGTTGTCATTACTGATTTTGCAGGTGCTCGATGGCACACAAAGAGAGGAGTGACTGTCCTTGGGTTTCATTTTAGTTGTTTTACAGAATTGCCAGGAATGAGTTATGTTATCTTTGAACACAGATGGCAACCATATACACCTTTTCCATAACTATATCATAGAAAGCAATCCTGAGTGTCACTTTAGTTACATATTGTATAATATACCTAAATATAGTGTATTGTATAATGCTACTAAAAAATAGTTCACAGACACAATCCATGCAGATGAATCTATTTATACAGGTAATAAATGTAAAATAACACAAAATGCAGCTTGTCATGCAGTCTGGTTTTCTCACTGGATTACAGAGATAATGAGGTCAGGGAGGCAGCTTCAATTTCTAGGGGAGATGCTTACCTTTTTACGTGTTTTACTACCACAAATTGTTACAACTTGAGCCACTGACATTATGGATGTATCCCACTAAATCAGGGAGTGCCCGAATTTGTGAGTGCCTGGTTAGAAGTGGGGATGAAGTTGGCATACAGACTGTGATTTACTGAAACAGCTCAAAGTTTATGCCTTAATTATGGTTTTCTGATTGAATATGGATGATAGGTCGTTGTTTAAGAAATCCAGAGACTGATACAGACATATTTAAATCTATCCACATATTTCTGAGCTATTCCTACCCATATTCCCACACCTCAAACATTGTACAAAGAAATGAATTGAAATGTAGAGCATTAAATATGTGGTGTTATAGACACTGCAAGAATACCATCTGTCAGTAATTACAAGTTCCTCAGATGGATTGTTCCAGAGGGCATTTGGACACTTGCTTGATCACTTGAAGATATTCCAGAGAATATCATGGCAATTGCCTATAAGAGCGAGATATCTCATACCTGATGACACCTCTGCAGGTGTATATGCTTGTTAGCAAAGAGCAAGGACCAAGTTTGGGAATCAGCATCCTGGCTTCCTACCTCCTTCATCCTCTGACTGTAAGAGTCACTTTAAAGAAACTCATCATAAACCAGTGACTTTTTCATCCTCATTTTTCATCCTTCTCCTTCTCCTTCTTCATTATATTAACAGCTAAAATTTATTGAACATTCACTACATGTCAGGTAGTTTACAATATTATCTCACCTAATCTTCACAGAAATTCCATGAGGTTAAGCAGGGCTGGGATTCATACAGACATTCTGTGTCTGGAGCCATTGTCTTTGATTATTACATTATTCCGACTCTTCAGGACAGTCTTTGGGCACAAAAAAGTAGTCTCAGTAGTGAATAATGTTGGAAAATTCAATATTAAAGTGACATGATTAACATTAAATCATGCTAGGGATGCCAGACTGGCTTTACACAGAATTGAAAGTATGTCCATGTCTTTCAGGTTAATATACCAGTTTTTTGAATGTAGGTTTTTAGAGGCACCTGGGTGGCTCAATCGATTAAGCATTTGCCTTTGGCTCAATCATGATCTCAGAGTCCTGGGATTGAGTCCCACATCTAACTCTCTGCTCAGTGAGAAGTCCACTTCCCCTTCTCCCTCTGTGCTCTTTCTCTCACTCTATCAAGCAAATAAATTTTTAAAAATTTTAAAAAATTAAATGTAGTTTTCAATTATTGAAAAGTTTATTGAAATCAAGCATGCACCTATATAATCTAGCCCTTTTAAAAGACTTTATAACCCCAATGAAAATCTTAAGGTGATCATTTCAATGCTGATGCTAACTCACTACTCTGGAAAAGAAAAACCCAACTAGGACCAGACTTCCTATTTAATTACATATGAGCCATGAAATATAAAGTACTTTGATTAATTTTTGCAATTCCAACATAAGAAATTTATTTTTGGTTATCTCATTTTGATAAATTCTGTGGGAACTTATTAGCAAAGAAAACAAAATTTGGACTTGCAGAACCTGAGTCAATTTACAGAACTTGGGAAATATGCTGCTAGCATCACAAGAGCACAAAAGAAGCCCATCTGTTAAGAATGACTATATGCAAAAGTGTAGGTAACTCAGATTCCCCAGCCTCACACACCCTTGAATAGAAACGTGTTGCAGTTATAGTCATACTCCAAATCTCAGTGCTTTGAGCATCGTGCTTGCTTGATTGCGTGGAAGCTTGGCCTCCTCTAGCATTTCTACTTTATAATTCCCTCTGGGAGAAGCTGGATGTAGATCCTACCATGTGATCAGAGCTGCTCCTGAGCTGGTCCTGATGCTTTCGTGTTTACATCTTTTGCCTTTCTTTTGCTCCACCAGTTACTATTTCTGTGTTGCCTGTGAGTTCGATATATGCTTGCTTTCCACGAATAGCTGATCTTCAACTGTCCACAGTTCACTGCCCGTACTCTGCAGACTCCTGTGCTGTCAGTGGTTTCTGCTGCTCTTCCTCTGCTGCCATAGCAAGAGGGCTTCCTCTGATCCTCCTTACCCACTTACAGGATCTGGTTACAGGCTGAATTGTGTTCCCTCCAACAAATTCATATTTTGAAGCCTATACTACCAGTATCTGAGAAAGTGATTGTGTTTGAAGATAGGTACCTTAAAGAGGTAATTAAGTTAAAATAGTGTTGTTATGGTGGATCTAAATCCAGTATGACTTATGGATTTATAAGAAGAGATTTGGACATAGACACACATAGAGGGATGACCGTGTGGGGACACAGGATAAAGGCAGCTGTCTACAAGCCAAAGAGAGAGACCTCAGAAGAAACCAAACCTGCAAACACTTTGATCTTGGACTTCTATTTCCACAGTGGAGATAAAATAAGTTTACATCACCCAGTCTGTGATATTTTATTACAGCAGCCCTAATACAGGGCTTCTCAGTATTTGGGAGACCTTAGTGACATAGTCCTTTCTTTTTACCTTGACTTTCTTGTCCTCAGAATACTCAAGCATTCTAAGAGATGGGCAAATGGGGTGGGAAGGCCTAGATTTGAAAATGTTCAAAAAAGGGGTGCCTGGGTGGCTTAGTTGCTTAAGCATCTGCCTTCAATTCAGGTCATGATCTCAGGGTCCTGGGATGGAGCCCCACATTAGGCTCCGTGCTCAGTGGAGAGCCGGCTTCTCCTGCTTCTCCCTTCTCTCTCTCACTTCCCCTGTTTGTGCTCTCTCTCTCTGAAATAAGTAAATAAAATATTTTTTTAAAATGTTCAAAAAAAAAAAAAAAAGAAAAGAAAAGAAATGTTCAGGTTTGGCCTCATACAGTACCCAGATCCTCTGCTCCTGTCAAGGTCCTGGCCCTACTTTCTTGTTAGGTTCATTCTACTGGACTTAGTCCAGTATACTACTCTCTTGTCTGTCTTATTTAACACCATCACAGAATTCTGGAGTTTATCAGAGAACTTGGTTTTAAAATAAAGCCCAATATTGGACCAGATTCAAGATTTATCCTATGGAATCTGC
Source organism: Canis aureus (assembly GCF_053574225.1). Taxonomy (NCBI): domain Eukaryota; kingdom Metazoa; phylum Chordata; class Mammalia; order Carnivora; family Canidae; genus Canis; species Canis aureus. The sequence continues at coordinate 16,566,877 of NC_135634.1, forward strand.
AAATCAGGGATGTGTCTGGGTTCCTGAATATTCTATGACAGTTAATAATTACTTGTGATGGATAATGACATCCAGAGGCAGTCTTCCCAGGGCTCAGAGAACTTTTAGAAGAAGGGTTGTCAAGCCCATTTTCCATTCTAAGTGTTTTATTTCTGATCCAGATTCAAATGCCACAGATATTAATGAGATCACATGGACCTTGCACAGAATTTGGCTTTAATCTCTACTACTAATTTATACTATAAATTAGTATAAATTTTTTTGTATCCTCCTCTTTCTAGTCATCTTTTTTTTTTTTAAGTTTTTATTTATTTATTCATGAGGCGCACAGAGAGTCAGAGACATAGGCAGAGGGAGAAGCATGCTCCCTGCGGGGAGCCCAATGTGGAGCTGGATCCCAGGACCCTGGGATCACGCCCTGAGTTGAAGGCAGATGCTCAACCACCGAGCCACCCAGTCACCCCTCTCTAGTCGTCTTGTTAGTACTTATATTGATTCCATAAATTATCCCTTATCAGTCTGCACTAATTCTCTCCAACTAGTCACAAATACTATGAAAAGAAATATATATATATTTCCATACATATGGAGTTTAGGGTAATGTCAGGGCTAGAAATACAAATTTTGAAGGCATGAAAAAATACATATTCCTATAGCTTAAATAAGATCATGTACAAATAGGTATAAGTTTTATGATGCCTAAATCTTTAAACATATAGAAACTTTCTTAAGAAGGGACTATATAATCATAAATTAAAATTTAAGTTAATGTGAATGTTTAGAATGAATTTAGAATATTAGAATGCATAGTTACTTAGAAATTATTTAGAATCCACCCTAATTATAATTTTAGGTGTTAAATAAAATACTGCAAACATCATAAAATCCACAAAAATAAGATTTTTATTAATTAACCACCTCTATTATACCACCCTCCCCCCATATTTTAGCTATATACTTTTTAATCACATATTCATATGACAACAATTTTGAACTATTTTTTTATATGGGAAGAGGAAATGTAATTTTCCTCTAACATGATTAAGGAACTTAAACAATAATTTAAAACAAATTTTTTTTTAAGTTTCTTTTAGCTTCATTCCCTCCCCCACGTTTTTTAAAGGTTTTTATCTATGTATCTAAGAGAGAGTATGTGTGAGTTTGGAGGGTGGGGAAGGGAGTAGCAGAAGAAGAGAGGGAGGGTGAGGGAGAGAGAATTTGAAGTAGGCTTTGCTCTGAGCAAGGAGAACTTTGCAGCTGGATCTCACAACTGACCATGAGATCATAACCTAAGCCCAAGCCAAGATTCAGACACTTAACTAACTGAGCTACCCAGGTTCCCCAAGCTTTACCAGCTTTTACTTGTAATTTTCAGAATTGTATTTATATGTGGAAAAATAAATCTCAAATGCTTTTTTATATATGAGCTATAAGATATCGGAGCATTTCATATTTTCAATTGCACTAAATATTTTTCCCCAATATTTATTTATTTAGTTATTTATTTTGCCCTATAATAGGGGTTGGCACACCATGGCTCTCAAATCAAATCTGTTGCCTGATTTTGAATGAATTACACACTAAGAATCGTTTTAATACTTTTAAATGACAACATTTTTTTTAAAGATTAATATTCTATGACACATAAAAGTTGTATGATATTTAAATTTCAGTGTCTATAAGTGAAGTATTTTTGGAACACAGTCAAGCTTGTTTATTTGCATATTGGCTATAGATGCTTTCACATTACAGTGGCCTTATAGCTCATAAAGCATAAAATATTGACTTTCACAGTTTACAGAAAATTTAGCTGACCCATTGTCTAGGATATATCCAGATACAAACAACCAATAAAAACTGATATGATCAAATCCCTGCCACAATATCGAGTCCAGTCATTTTTAAAGAGTTCAAAATACTTCATCTATTTTCCATAAATTCTCAATATCCTAAGCAGTCTATTTTGTTTGTATTTCAGCATTATAAATAGGGACAGACAATAAGTTGGCCAGCAGGTGAAGGGATATTGCTCTGGGTGGAACATAGATCTTGAGATCCTTAGAACAACATTCACTACTCTTCTGCAGTGGCTAGCCTACTCTGAATTAATATTTCAGTAATCAATTGGCTGTCGATGTCTTATTATAAGCAATAGGTCATATATTTTATGTTATCTTTGTCAGTGGAGGTGTTATGTGTTTGTATGATTCATTGTTTTTCATTAACTAGATTATTAAACAAAATCCAAATTTTTATTTCAACTTGAAATTTATGTTTGCTTTTAGAATGCAAACATTTCTGAATGAAGAATATGAAACATTTCTTGCTGCAATTCACTTGTTGAAGTCAGAATAATCTCTATTGATTTCATTAACCATCTTTACAGATTTTCCTATTCTTTTAATTTTATCTGAATTTTGTCACTTCTTCAATAAGTAAATTTAAATATGACAAAAGAGATGTCTTTTAGATAAGTTCAAATCAGGAATCTGTACTTGTATTTTTGAAATAGTCCAAAATGTGTCCAAATTGCAGGTAAATGGTATTTTCCCAACTAAGAGTTCCCAAATCTTAGCTAGATTTTAGTCCCTCAACCACAATCAACAAAACATAAATTTAAAATTTAAAATCAAATTATGGTAGTCCCCCACTATCAGTAGGGGATATGTTCCAAGACTCCCAGTGGATGCTGGAAACCATGAACAGTACCAAAATCTGTTTATGCCATATTTTTCCCTATACATACACACCTATGATACAATTTAATTTGTAAGTTAGGCACAGTAAGATATTAGCATATCAACATGAGCTATAATAAAATAGAGCAATTATAACAATGTGCTGTAATGAAAGTTACGTGAATATGATTTCTCTCTCTCTCCCAAAATATCTTATAGTACCTTTCTCATCCTTTTTGTGATGATGTGAGATGGCAAAATGCCTGATGAGATGAAGTGAGCTGAATGACACAGGCATTGTGATATAGTGCTAGGCTACTTTTGACCTTCTATTAATATGTCAGAAGGAGGAAGATCTGCTTCCAGGCCACAATTAACCCCAGATAACTGAAACCAGAGAAAACAAAACTGTAGGAAAGGGGGTGATTACTCTTACGTAATTTGCTTTGTAATTTCAGCCTTCTTCCCCTTAGCTATACCACTAAAATGTGCTTGGCTACTCCAGGAACCTCAAATAGAACAAAAATTATAGGGGAAATCATACTGGGAAGAGACAACAATTATCTGGTAATGCTTTAAACATCTTACTTTTGCAAATTTGACAAAAACTGTATAACCCTGTGAACATATTACTGGGTCTCTGTCACTGGGAAGAGACTCCCATATAAAGTAAATCCATCTCTGAAAGAGAAGGAAGCATTGTATGTAAAAAGCCTGAGAGCATACTCCAATCTCTACTTAAGATAGTTTAGAAGAGATGGAGTCAGAGAGACTTAGAAGGAAAGTCAGTGAGAGAATAAACACAATAAGTGTGAGGTCCCACATGCTAAGAGAAGAAACTTTCATGAAGGTTGGAGGTATTAACTACGTTGTGGGAATGCCGTAGTCTTGAGTAGTATTTGAAATAGGATTTGGAGAGTGGATAGAGTTTGTTAAGAACTAACTTTACTGATAAAATATGTTCTGATTAGTGTCTTCTACCTTAACCATAAATCTTTTCAACATTACATGTATATGTAACCATATATGCATTTAAAAACGAAAAAATCTTAACGTAACAGGTACATTTGTGTATTTGGGTACTAAACCAATTCAAAGAAGCTGTGCAACTTCTCTAATCAAAGTATATTATTTGCTTATATCTAGCTATAATAAAACCACAAAACTTTAACTGTCAAAGCTGTATCCTAAGTTCCATAAGGAGTTTACAAATGGTTCTGAAACTATTGTAGATAAATACAAGTAGGTCATGGTGGTTAAACCTTGCAGAGTTTATTGAAATATACTAAATTTAAAGCACTCTTTGGTGAATTTTTACTTGTATAGATCACATACCAGATATTAATGCCTCCATCACTGTCAGTAGAATATAATGTTTAAGTATGGTAATCAATTTCTACTTCAACTTTCATGTAATTATTATTAAATAGAGAAGAATGCAAACGAGAACTGAGAACACTTGAGTCTACATCTATTAACTATCAAGACTGAGAATTCTTTGTTTCATGAAATTCTTACCCAAGAAGATAAGACTAATAAAAAACTATACTGTTCACTTCAAGAAATTTCTTAAAACTGATTTACCTAAGTAAGCATGTAAATCTATGGGCAAATAACTTCCCTACCAACACGAATTTGCTCAGCGGGGCAAAGCGCTGACCAGTTCAATTATGAAGGCACAACTCAATCCCTTGTTGTATGCATAGAGACAAACTATGTTGTTACAAATCCTAATCAGTTCCCTACTACAATGGATTCCGTTCCCAATTCATATGTTGAAAATCTAACCTCCAGTGAGATGGTGTTAGGAGGTGGAGCCTTTGGGAGGTGACTAGACCAGGAGAGTGGAGGCCTTATGTTGGGATTAGAGCCCTTAGAAGCCAGGGGAGTGCTACCTTCCCTTCCTTGCTCTCTGCCACATGGGGAGATCCAAGAAGTCAGCAGTCTGCAAACCAAAAGAGGGCTCTGTCCAGACCTGCACAATGCAGATACACTGATCCTGGACATCCAGCCTCCAGAACTATGAGAGATAAATTGTTGTTTCAGCCACTTAGTCTGTGGTAATTTGTTAGAGTAGCCCAAGTGGATTAAGACACCCACCTGGAAATATCTACCTTAATCTATTTGAATCCACTTGCCAAGATTTCATAAATTTCTTTCCTGATGTCTTACCCCTATTGTCCCTATTGCAATAAGTCTAATGAATTCAATATTGCTTAATCAACAGACTATGCTGGTGGTCTTTTTGCAGAGTCAGGAGCCAATAATCTGGTGAGAAATCAAATGCACAGTATCTCACTTTATCCTCAACTCAAAAGGGAAGTTTCTCTAAATTAACCTTAAACCTCGCCACTATTACACAAGCTATGTCCTGGTGACAATGAGCAATTCAGGGCCCAATTCCTAACAACCTTTAACTCTCTTCATGTTACAGTCAGCAACCACCATCCTTGGACATTTAGCTGAGAGATATTTGTTTCTCCTCCTGCTAAATTAATAGGAAGTGATCTACGTGCAAATGATATTGCTCCATTAAAATCTCTCCTTTTAGGCACCTCCTCCTAGTCCCTGAGGTCTCCTCCCTTAAGTAGGTCACAGTAAATTTGCATGTTGACTTATCAGTATCCTTGTATCTATACCAAATTCAAATTGAAGATTTCATTGAGGTGCAGTACTCCTTGTGTACAAATATATACACAGTAGATCCATCAAACTCATATTATTCCATCCAAACCTCTAATAACCAAGCCTTTACAATATCCTTTAATACCAGAAGCTAAGGAAAGTCTAAAAACAAAAATCAAAAGCAGCAGCAGAAGGGATATCATACTCTGTACCCATCCTTATAATACTCATCATCTCCTAATCATTACACTGTATATGAGAGGATGTACAATTTTTATGAATATGGTTATCTCTCATACACCTATCGAATTAAACTTATTTTTTGGTCCCATTTGAGGCTCTATATTTTCTAGTTGTAGATTTCTGTTCTGCATTCTTAACTGTCCCTAGATACCTATTTACATTTTCATTAGAAGCTCAACAATATACCTGGACATTAGGTCTCGGGGGTTTACTGCAACACCCTCCTACTCTAAGTTGTCCTTAACCAGAATCTTAAGAAGCTTAAATTTCCCTGTAATTGTACCCTTATCCAATCATGATCTTCTGCTGTGTTCTAGAGAAGAGGTGCTTTCCAAGATGGTTTAAAAAATGTAAAATTTTCAAAGAAAAGTTACAGACCAAGTGCTTGACTCTGGGTAGATTTATCTAAAGAAGGTCAATCTCTTTTTCTCAACTGATTATAACCTTGTTAATCTTTTTTTTTTTTTTTTTTAAGTTAGAAAGAAAGAACTTTATTCACAGATGACATAATTGTCTATGTAGAAAATCCTAATGAATGCGCAAAATAATTATGAAAACTTGTCAGCTAGATTGCAAAGAGATGAAGTTAAATCCAAAAAAAATCAAATATGATTTTAAATTCTAGCAATAAAAAATTAATTTTTAAATGTACAATAACAGCAAATATAAGTAATAATTAAATATAAATTGTTAAAATACATAAAACCTGAACTTTAAAAACTATTAAACAGTAACAAAAGAAAACATAATTAAATGGAAAAATCTACCATATGTATGGGAAGGAAGACTTAATATTGTTGAGATGCCCATTATACATAAACTTATCTATAGGTATAGTAAAATAATAGTCAAAATCCCATTATGTTTTAGAAACTCCTGAAATGATTCAATAATGTATATGGAAATATGATTGAATCTAGAATAGACAAAACAAACTTGAAAAGTTGAACAAAATTGCAGTATTCACAACACCCGTTTTTAAGATTATAAAACTATAATAATCACAGCAGAATGGTATTAGAAGTCTATATATCTGTCTTCTCTGTATCTATCCAAAAATGGAACAAAACAGGCTATGCAAGACCCCAACATACATGTACAATTGATTTTAACATATTTCCCAGGACAATTCAAGGAGGGGGATTTAAATTTTTGCCAAATACTGTAGGAATAGTTGAGTAGCCTTGTTAATCTTTTAAAAACTCTCTTAAGGTCAATCGTTAAGGGACATTTAAAAAGGTACCTGGGTCTCACTAACTACTACAAAAAATGGATCCCTGCTGTTTTTGAAATTGCTACAGTTCTGTATTGCTCAACCAAGTTTTCACTCGCTAACACTTCTTTTTGGAAACTAAAAATATGCATGCATTTTGCCACTTAAAATCAGTTCTTCAACTACACCTTCCTCTGCCTACCTTATTATCATAAGATCTTTTAGCTATTCATGTTGGGTAGTCAGGACAAGCTCTTCAGGTGAAATGTTAGCTTTACAGGAAACATCTAAGACCACAGTTTACCACAGCATTCTTCTTGCCTCAGTAGCAAAAGCCCACCTACCTTGCTTTAGCACAATAAGAGAATCAGCTAAGCTAGTGCATCTTCTGGTCACTTGGTCCTTGGCTTTAAAGTCTTATATCTAATGGTCCCTCATGCTATGCAAATTTTGTTGCAGATAATTCATAACATTTCTCAGGCTTATCTCCTGTGAAATTCTATTACTTTTTCCTCACATACTTCTATTCATTGTTGTAATACATTTAATCCTGCTCTTCTTTCATTAACAGAAGAAGGGGAAACTCATGACTGCTTAGGTTCAATATAGGAACTATCTAGATCCCAGATTTATTAGAACTCTATCTTTAACAGAAAAATCTAGATTAATTAGAATTAGATCTAATTCTAGATGAATCTAGATATTTTAAGACTGAAAGAGAAAAATATCAACTCACTCCATTCTAGAGGTCAAAAAATGACAAATGGCATTAATTCATTTCACTCACCAGAACTTGCCAGTTAGTTAGATATTAGATGGTTAATATATATACGGATGGGATGCATGCCAGTGGATTAGTCTAAGATTTGGGGTGCTTTTGGAAATAAAAAAAAATATTACTGAGCTCATCAAAAACCCCAAAAAGTAAAAAAAAAAAAAAAAAAAAAACCCCAAAAGTTAGACGACATTTAGATACTCTAATGCTTTCTTAGTAGATAGTAATTTTAAATATAGAAACTTATACCAAAACTTCAACCAAAAAAAGAACATGAAAGCTAAAGGAAATGCTATGACTGATCATCATGGTGCATTGTAGTACCCAGTAACATCCCGGCTCCATGATACTCCAAATGCCATGTATGTAGTAGAGTTCAAGTGTAATTAGTTCAGAAGCTCTTCATGATAATTTCTTGGCAGCTCTGGAGAACCTTAAGTGGAATCTTAATTTTTTTTACATGAAATTGACCACCATTGAATTGACCACAAAAATATCACTTAATTTTGTGTTCTCAGGCTGCAGAATTCTTACCCATCTTTAAAGTGATGGGAATACTTGTTTTACTGGAATCACACCCTCAGAAACTTTACTTTATATATTAGATTCAATATTTAAGAAAGAAAAAAGTGGGATTCAGAAACTAAAATAAGGAAAGTTCTTAGAGAATCCTTAAAAATTCCATAACCTAAGGGTATTGGCAATGTTACTAATTTCTTTGGGGTTCATTGACTCTTCTGTTATGCTGAATAACAGGCTAGTCTACATACTCATCCAGGAATATGACTTCTAATTGTAGTCTCCAACCTATTGCAAGCAGACATGGTCAAATGTCACAAGGAACTTTTGTGACATATCCAGACTTATAATCCACAGGTATGAGCAGACTTCCATTATGATCTTAAAAACCTTTGCATGACCTTAAACCTGAAGAATAGGTGCTCTGAAAGAGACATGAGCAAAAGCCCTAGAGCTCCAATGGAAAAGTTCTTATGATGCAATGTTAACAGCTAGCACAGCAGTAAACCTCCAATGTATTGATCCTTGGATCAATGTCTTTAAATTAATGAGACATAAATAACCTTTGAATCCCTGGAAAGCAACCCCAATCAGAGACTTCAAAATAATGATTTGGGGGACTGTTTTGGATTCAAGTTATCTTTTGGAGTAGATGGATTTCAACAAGATCCTTGAATCAAGGAGATGACATATGAAATAGATGGTCTATACCTAAGACCTATAGAACAAGATCTAAATGACCAGAGCTACAGTGCTCAAGTTTTTTTTTTTTTTTTAAAGATTTTTAAAATTTACTTATTCATAACAGACACAGAGAGAGAGAGGGAGAGTCAGAGACACAGGCAGAGGGAGAAGCAGGCTCCATGCAGGGAGCCCAACGTGGGACTCGATCCCAGGTCTCCAGGATCATACCCTAGGCTGAAGGCAGCACTAAACCACCGGGCTACCAGGGCTGCCCAGATGCTCAAGTTTTAATATTCATGTTTTTGTTCTTTACTTTCTTAGGTATTTTCTCCCTCTCCTGCTGGGGCGTGTGTGTGTGTGTGTGTGTGTGTGTGTGTGAGAGAGAGAGAGAGAGAGAGAGAGAAGGAGAGCTTTATTGAGATATAATTCACATATTGCACACATCACCAATTTAAAATATATACAAAACAATGATTTTTAGCACATTTATACAGTTGTGAAACTTTCCACAATTAATTTTAGAACATTTTCCTCATTTTCAAAGAAACCCTGTACCCACTTGCAGGCACTCCCCCCTTTTCCTTTACCACAAGTTCCACCCCTAAATTATCAATCATCTATTCAATGTCAATTCCAGACATCTCGTATAAACAGAATCATATGACATGTAGACTTATCTGATATGTTTCTTTCACTTAACCTAATGTTTTCAAGGTTCATCCATGTTCCAGTATCAGCATTTTATTCCTTTTTATAGCTGAATGCAATTACACTTTACAGATGTATCACATTTATTTCTCCATTAATCAGTTGACAGACATTTGGATTGTTTTCACATGGCTGTCATGAAAAATAGTGTAGAGTGATAATTTGCATATGAGTTTTGTGTGGACATGAGTATTCATTTCTCTGGATATAGACCTAAGAGTAGAATTGATGCATCATATAATAGTTATATGTTTAACATTTTGAGGAACTATCAGCCATTTTACAACCCCACTAGCAGTTTATAAGGATTCAATTTCTCTGCATCGTGATCAACCCTTGTTGATATCCATAATTTTTATTAAAGCCATACCAGCATGGTTGAACTGGTATGTTATGATTTTAATTTTAATTTACCCAATGGATAATAATATTGAGTATTGTTTCTTGTGCTTATTGGTCATTTGTTCATCTTCTGTGAAGAGATGTGTGTTTAGACTATTGGCTTATTATTTAATTGGGTTATTTAGTTTTTATTGTTGAGTCAGAAGTGTTCTTTATATATTTTAGTTAAATGTCCCACATCAGATTTGCAAATATTTTTTACCATTCTGTGGGCCCTTTTCCTTCTCTTCATGGTATCTTTTGAAACACAGAAGTTTCAAATTTTGATAAATTTGTCAATTTGTCTTTTCTTACTTGTACTTTTGGTGTCATATCTAGAAAGGCTTTGCCCAACTTAAGGTCAAAAGATTTACCCTTATATTTTCTTCTAAGTGCTTTATAGTTTTAGATTTTATATTTATGTATTTGATTCATCTTTGTTTAAAATTTGTGTACGGTGTGAGGAAGTTTAACTTCATTCCTTTGAGCTATTCTATCACAATTTGTTGAAAAGTTTTTTTTGTCTCATTGGACTTTCTTGATACCATTATCAAAAATCAACTGATTGGGAGCACCTGGGTACCTCAGTGGTTGAGGTACCTGCGGAAAGCCTACTTCTCTCTATATATATGTCTCTGCCAATCTCTCTGTGTCTCTCATGAATAAATAAATAAAATCTTTAAAAAAAATCAACTGATCATAAAAAAAAAATTACCTGACTGTAAATGTGAAGGTTAATTTCTGGAATCTCAATTCTTTATCATTGTCTACATATCTGTCCTTTGTCAGTACCAGACTATCTTGATTATTGTAGCTTTGTTGTAAATTTTGAAATCAGTAAGTGTGGGGATCCCTGGATGGCTCAGCGGTTTTGTGACTGCCTTCAGCCCAGAGCAGGATCCTGGAGTCCTGCGATCGAGTCCCACATTAGGCTCCCTGCATGGAGCTTGCTTCTCCCTCTGCCTCTCTCTATCTCATGAATAAATAAATAAAATCTTCAAAAAAAAAAAAAAAAAAGAAAGAAAGAAAGAAAGAAAGAAAGAAAGAAAGAAAGAAAGAGAAAGAAAGAAAAAGAAATCAGTAAGTGTGTTTATTCTAGCTTTGTTCTTTTTCAATATTGTTTTGGCTAGCTTGTGTGCCTTATATTCCCATATGTATTTAGAATTTCTGAATTTCTGAAAATTAGCCACCTTTTTTTTTTTATAGTGATGCATTGATTGATGGATCTATTTGGGAAATGTTACCATGTTAGCAATAATAAGTTTTGTGATCCATGAACATGAAGTTTCCTTCCATTTAGTTAGTTCTTTAATTCTTTCAATAGTATTTTTTACTTTTTAGAGTATATATTTTGAATTCATTTTATTAAAATTATTTTATCCTGTTGATGGAATTTTCTTCTTAAATTCATTTTCACATTGTTCATTGTTGATATATAGAAATATAACTGATTTTTATATATTGATCTTATATTCTGCATATTGGTTTCTTATTTATGCTGTAAAATTCATGCAGTTGGAGGCTTAAAAGAATACAAGTGTACTTTTTATAGTTCTAGAAGTCAGAAGTTTAAAATAGGTCTGCAGTGCTGCTCTCCATCTGGAGGCTCTAGAGAACAATTTTTTCCTTGCCATTTTCAGTTTCTAGAGGTCACTTACATTCCTTGGCTCATGGCCCCTTCTTCATACTCCTAAACCAGCAGCATACCATCTTCTCCTCTTCCTGATTTTGTTTCCATCCTAACATCTCCTCTCTGATTATGACCTCTTTGGGTCCCTATTATAAGGACCCTTATAATTATGTTGGGTCCACCTGGATAATCCAGAGTACACTCTCATTTCTGGATCTTCAATTTAATTATATATATGCAAGTTTGCTTTTGCTATATAGGGTAACATATTTATAGGTTTTGAAGTTATAGAAATTCTTAGGAGGCATTATTCAACTTATCATACCCTGCAACTTTGTTAAAATATTCATCATTTATGATGTTTCAGTGGTTTCCTTAGGAATTTCTATATAAGGTAAATGATGGGGAAGAGAGGGCTAGCTGAGGACCAAGCCTGAGCTGCCACCACACAAAGGACCTTTGCCCAGGTGGGATATGTGTGACATTCTTTGGGAAGTTCCCATTGTCTTAATGCTAATGCCTCTCTGGAAAGAAAACAATCTTTAACTTGACAATGGCCTCCAGTATCTTGTAGGTCCTCTTTATCATATGAAAATCCTTTTGAAACCTCCTTTTCCTTGTCTCCCCTTTACCATATCTGCAAAGAATTCATTCTTGGTAGTCCACTCTTGACCTTGCCCCAAAAAGCCTCACCTATATTCCAAAACTATCAGTAGACATATAGAGATGGGCCTGTATTTTAGCATATTTAAATTTTTTTCTATACCAAATTTCTCAACAGAAATTTTTTATTGTCCATAATGCATATTGTTTGTTGAAGGGTTAATGAGGAGCAGATAGATTAAAAAAAATCATAAGAAACATGGCTTACATAAGACACAGTTGTATAAGTATCATCTGATAGAAATTTTAGCATATTCCTTTAAAAAAATGTTGGCTTGAAGAATCTAACATTTTCTAAATATCTTTTCTCTAACTGAACAGTAAGGCAAGAGTCATTACATTATAATGGATCCTTACAAAAAGTTCACAAATGATTTCTGAGAGACATCAGATACTACATGGTTATATTTTTTCCTTCTTAGAGCAATCTTTAATTTCTTCTTAAAATGTATGTACCTATATCAATAGATTATAGAGAAATTCATCTTTTTGTATTCTAAATGAAGCAAAAGAAAACTGATAGGATTTCATCACTGGGCAGGGGATTTCAGTGGTTTGTGACCATTAATGTTAATAAAAGGCAGCCAAATTTCCTAAGCACTTTTCAAGTTAAGAAAGGCTGAATGTCTGCCCAGAAGGAGAATGAGGAGAATGACTAACAAATGCAAATATCCTACTTAAGATCCTTTTTTTTTCTTTTGTAAATGTGTATGCCTCTATAAATAGATTATAGAAAAAGTTGTCTCTTTGTATCCTAAATGAAGCAAAAGAAAACTGATGGGATTTTACCATTGGGTAGAGGTTATAATTGGATTTTATCTTGGGCAGAGAATATAATTGAATTTCACCATGTGCCCACAATTTCTGCCCCAGGAAACATAATTAAATGGGCCAGAACTTCTCCATCTCCATTTCTTTAACAGTAGGCCCGCAGAACCTGAGGAACCTCTTTGTAAAATCAAGGCCTTCCCTTTATTGTCATTTTCCCTCATTTGCTGATGACCTGCTTCAGGAAGAGGAGTATTCAGATGATTAAGAGTCCCTTTTCAGTCAGAGGGCTAAAAACTGTACATATCATATTAGAGTTTTCTTTGTTGTTGCATTTGATAATCAATAAAAAAATGAAAAGAACTTTGTTCAGTCTTCATCACTTGGTTTCCTTAAAATTTCCATTTTATTTTAATAGAAAGACAAGGATTTGGGCATATGGAAGTGAGGTAGCCCTTAAGATGCAGTGTGGAGTCTCATAATATTGGAACTGGAGCTTCTTCAGAGAAAGGGCCTGCAGAATCTCCATCAGCATTCCTCAATTTTATTTGAACATATGCACTACTTGCACCCTCTTATGATGAATATAAATGTTCACATCCACTTGGAGATTTAAAATGCTCTTCTACTTCCATTGAGAATGACTACTCCAAGTGAAGAAAGCCAAGGAAAGCCGCCAGGGAAAAGACAGAGGAACAAAATACAGGAGGAAGGATGGAAGGAAGGAAAAAGGAACAAGAGAAAGAAATAAATGAATGATGTCAAACAGAATCACTGAATCAGAGAACACTAAAATCAGGTTAAGGAACAGACCAATATTTCTCACCAAGGGGTACTTGCTTTTCAGGTATCTGTCTTTCTTCAGGCTGTTATGACAAAATCCCATAGATTGGTTGTCTTAAATAATGAATGTTCATTTCTCATAGTTCTCAGAGTATGTCAAGTCCAAGACCAAGGTGCTGGGAGATTTGGCATCAAGTGAGAACTCTCCTGCTGATTTGCAGATGGTTTCTTGCTGCATCCTCCCATATTGGAGAGATGGAGGTCTCCAGGATCTTATTGGCATATGGGCACTAATTTCATCAAGGTGGCTCCACTCTCAGGACTTCCTCTAAACCTTCATTACTTCCCAAAGGCCCTACCTTCAAATACCATCACTTTTGGGGTTAGAGCTTCAAGACATCAATCTTGGTGGGGCACAAATTTCACAGCAGTATCCAAAGTAGATAGTGAATGTAGGAAACAAAAGCAAAAGAAAAACATTAAATTTCCTTACTTCTTACAGCCCCTTGACAAGTCCTTCAAGTAGGAGGAGAGACCTTCCTCTGAGAGCTCAGCTGTCTCGACGTTGACATTTTTCTAAGGGTAAAATGCAGTCTAAGTCTGCTCTCCTTCCTGCCCCCCAATCCAGGATCCTAAGTCTACTTTAAACATATAGAAATTCCTTTGGAAACTTCCTTTAATCTCTGCCTCCCAAGATATATGTTAGCAACCATTCTCGAAGAGTATGGCTCCCATACACATTTGAAGGGTCTCAGGACTGAGTTTTTATGAGTCAGTAATAAATGACTTTTTTCTAACAATAGCTAGCCCCTCAGTGTCTTGGAAACCTGGTTTCTAGAATACCTTGGAGGTTTGTACTCTCCCTAACCCCCTCTCAACTTGAAAGTATATAATCAGCCACTCCTCACAACCTCAGTGTAGCTCTTCCTTCCCACTGATCTTAGCTCTATGCTTTAATAAAACCACTTGTTTGCACTCAAGACTTCTCAAGAATTCCTTCTTGACCTTTTGTTCTGAATCCCAATGTTTTTACATCAGATAGCTTCCCTGTCAAACTATAAATTTACTGCAGATGCCAAAGCTTGCCCTAAAGCTAAATTCTCACTAACAAATTATGTTGTATTAATTTTTACTGTTATTAAAAAAAGAAAACTACTAATTGGATACTAATTCTCTTGGCATTTTTATCTCAATTTCAAGTTCCTGAAACCGTAAGTTTTATATTTTCTCTTTCAGCTTAGAAGATCTTTAGGACTAATTCTGCTCAGTAGTATAGGAGAATACTTTGTATTTGGTTTTTCAGAAGCCCAGGGGAAAAAATGACAGAGGTTTGATACGATTGATAATAGTGGTTTATCAACGAATGTTGATATCATGGACCACAGAAGAATCTACCTAGTTAATTAAGCTGTAGTCGAATCTAGGTTATTTACTTTTAGATATAGCAAATGTCTAAGGTTCTAATAAATAAGGCACTATCACAACTTTAAAAAATATTAGATCTAAATCTAATAAATCTAAAAAGTATAGGTATAATGAGCACTGCATGTATAGTATGTAATTTTAATGTTAATATATAATATATAACATATATTATCTGATATTAATATATAATATTTTAAATTTTAAATTTTAAATTTTAAATACTAAATAATAATATTTAAATATCAAGTGATTGAAGTACAATATGTCACATCTGGGCCAGTTAAAAGCTCAGGTTAAAAAAGCAAAATTTATGTATTAAATATAAGGATTTGAAAAGAACAGCAAATTATTTTACTCTGGAAATGGTATCTTTCTTTAGAGGGATGTATTCGCTAACCCTGGGGGTATGAGCAATTTTCAGCAAATAAAATGTGTCTTAAAAAAATATGGTATTGAGACTGCAATTGCTAAACAGTTCACTGTATCAGGCAAAGTTGGGTTTTATTTAGATCTTTCTAGATAATTATGTAAGAATCTAGATCTAAGGTTTCCTCTGAAAAAATAATCTAAATTACTTTTTGCTGAACTGAAAAAAAATAAATATAAAGTGTATTTTGTGTGGTGAGAGATAATTTTTTCCCCTGAAGTTTAAGCCAATTTGACTTTGAAAACTACTAGAAAAACACCAGATCATAGTATTTATTTTAATGGAAATACAGAAAGGCCTTCGGTTTCTAAAATTAATGCTTTCTAGGCTATTGTTTGATTACAGTTTACTGCTGCTTTTCAGAGATCCCCTATTGGTTTCAGGGCTTATTAATTAAAGTCAAGCTTTTAAAAAAAAATAAGATGAATTCTTCCTAAAAGCTAGGAATTCATAAAATGTAGTCTATTGATGTTTAAGAGATTCTGTGCCTTAAAGATTTTTCATTTAATTTGATAAATAAAGAATCAGACAAAGCACAGACCGTGGCAGAGGCTTTTTTTCTCACTCTGCGTTTCCACCTTTCTTCCCTGATCATCTCATTTCTTCCTCCATCTCTATCTTTTGAATATTTTCTATGCGCCAAGCCTGAATCTTGGTACTGTGATCATAAAGACAGTTAAAGACCAGTCATTCATCTGAGGAGCAGACATTTTATTGAAAGAAATATTCAAAATAAAGAGTGAAATACAGTATATTATAGTTCATGCTGTGAGAGGAGTTAACAGAGAAGTCAAGCACATATGAGGAACTCTTATGAGCAGTTCTGTTTTGGAATCCGTGAGGGATGCATGAGGTATATAGAGAAGGGTGAGTACTCTGGAAACCAGTGTAGAGGTTCCTCAAAAAGTTAAAAATAGAGCTACCCTATGACCGAGCAATTGCACTACTGGGTATTTATCCCAAAGATACAGATGTAGTGAAACACCACGACACCTGTACCCCAATGTTCATAGCAGCAGTGTCCATAATAGCCAAACTGTGGAAGGAGTCACAATGTCCTTCAACAGATGAATAGATATAGAAGATGTGGTCTATGTACACAATGGAATATTATTCAGCCACCAGAAAGGACAAATACCCACCATTTGCTTCGACGTGGATGGAACTGGAGTGTATTATGCTGAGTGAAATAAGTCAATCAGAGAAGGATAATCATCATTTGGTTTCACTCATTCAGGGAATATAAGAAATAGCGAAAGGGATTATAAGGGGAAAGGAATGGAACCGAGTGGGAAAAAATAGAGGAGACAAACCATGAGAGACTCCTAACTCTGGGAAACAAAGGGTTGCGGAAGGGGAGGTGGGTGGGGAGTTGGGGTGATGGGGTGATGGGCACTGATGGGGGCACTTGATGGGATGAGCACTGGATGTTATACTATATATGTTGGCAAATTGAACTTAAATAAAAACAAATGGAAAAAAAATAAAAAATAAAATGTAAAAAAAAAGAGAAGGGTGAGTGTCTTCAAAAACAACAACAACAACAACAACAACAACAACACAGAATCATATTAGAAAGGAAGATGCAGCGATGACTACTGGATAGGTAATGAATGGTAATCAGTAGACTGATGGCTCCTAACTTAAGAATGTCTGGATGTAGGATTTTCTGACTTTATGATGGTAGAAGGGTGATACACATTCAGGAGAAACTATACTGTGAATTCTGAATTCCGAAGATGAACCCTCAGGCAGCAGCCTGCAAAACATACAGTCGGGTCCATTTCAGAGAAAAACTGGGAGGTGGGAAATTTTGTCTCTTCCCTGCCTCCACCTATCCCTGCTGGGGCAGCCATGGTGAGGGCTGGAGCCTGCGCCCTTTAAGAACTGCTTCTTTATTTGCTACATGGGCTGATTACTTTTAAGGTAAGCTATACCTCTGTACCTACTACACAAAACTTTGACTTGGTAGAAATCTACATCTAACTTTGTAGTCTCTCCACAATTTAAAACATTATCTTCCTCCATCAAAAGTACCCTGATTCTTATGTCAATTATTCTCTGTAATTTGTATGTAGTTTTGTTGCTTCTACATTTCCCCCAAAATGTAATTTTGTAGTTTTAGATGTTTCTGACCTTATAAACAACATATAAAGTACTATGCAATCCTTTTGTTTTTTCTATTTAATATTATACTTCTAAGATTAAACCACATCATGGTTTATTCATTTTAATGCTGCTTTTTAATGTGTCTTTCTGTGAAGATTCTAGTACATATTCATTTATACTTACAGCAGTGGACACTTGCATTATTGCCAGGCATTTGTTACTGTGACAGTGCAACTCAGAATATTCTTGCTCATGTCTCTTACAAAACATAAAGAAATTCTCTGCTTTCTGTGCAATTATTTAGGAGTGAAAATCCTGAATCATCTTCAAATTAAAAACTCTGCTCTGCAAGAGGCACTATTAAGACGATGAAAAAACGAGCCATAGATTGAAGTACAATATTTTTAACTGAAATATCTTCCAAATGACTAGTATTTAGAATGTATGTTTCTATGTAAACAGTAAAAATATGAAAAATCTGATTTGAAAATGAGCAAAAGTCAAATAGACATTTCTTTGAAGAGGTATACAGGTGATAAATAAGCATATGAAAAGATACTCAACATAGCCAGCTATTAGAAAAATATAAAGTAAAACTATAATAAGATATTATTACATACTTATAGAATACTAAATGCTGGCAAGAGTGCAAAAACTGGATGACTCATACATTGCTAGTGGAAATTTAAAATAGCATAGCCATTCTGGAAAATTTAGCATTTTTTTATAAAACTAAATATGCACTTACCAAACAACCCAGAAGTTTGTATTCCTTGGTTATTCATTCCAGAGAAGAGAAAACATATCCACAGAAAAGCTATATACTAATGTTCATAGCAGCTGTATTTTTAATAGCCAAATATTGAAAACAATCAAATGTCCTTCAATCAATGAATGTAAACTGTGGTACATTTATAATATCAATGCTATCTAGCAATGAAAAGGAATGAACAAAGATACTCATAACAGTTTGGCTGGATTTCAAGGAAATTATATTGAATGAAAAAAGCCACTCCCCAAAAGTCACATAATATATGAACCCATTTATATACTTGAAATTTCAAAATTGTAGCAAGGGAGAGCAGATTAGTGGTTGTCAGGCATAAGGAAGAAGGTACTGGAGGGGTACCCAAAACAGCCAGAACTTCAAAAGCCAAGATCCCAGAATGGAGAGAAAAATCAATAAGGGAAGATGGACATTCAAGACTATTTTTCCATAGTAGTTGTCAGTTCTCTTCTGGCATGGCTAGAGATACTGAAAACCTGACCAGAAAGCAAGTCGTAAGAAGTTTGGAAGATGACTTGTAGCTTGTAGCTTCATCTCAGGATGGTAGATGTTGAAGTTCAGTTGAGGAGGTAAGAGGCCATTTCAGATAAAAGAGAGAGAGAGAGAGAGAGAGAACACCAAGAAACAAAGTTCTTTTTATTCAAGGCATTTGCTAATTAATATATACGGTAAAGCTTATAAGTATAGAAGCTAAGAAAAAATGACTACATTAAAAAACAAGAAAAATCTCAAATAAACAACCTAACTTTATACCTTAAGGAACTAGAAAAAGAACAAACCAAAGCAAAAGCTAGTAGAAGAAAGGAAATAACAGAGATCAGAGTGGAAATAAATGAAATGGAAGACTAAAAAGATAACAGAAAAGATCAATGAAACTAAAAGCTGTTTCTTTGAAAAGATAAACAAAATTGACAAACCTTTATAGACATGACTATGAACTACTATATGCCAAAAATTGGACAACCTAGAAAAAATTAGGTAAATTCCTAGAAACATACAAACTGCTAGACTGAATCATGAAAATCTGAACAGATTACTAGTAAGGTGATTGAATCAGTAATCAATCTAGCATACAAAAGTCCAGGACCAGATGGCTTCCCTGGGTGAATTCTTCCAAGTAATCAAAGAAGAATAAATTCTAATCCTCAAACTCTTAAAAAAAATAAGGGGAGGGAACACTTTGAAACTCATAAGGCCAGCATTACCTGGATACAAAAGTCAAACAAGGACACTAAGAAAATTACAGGCCAATATCCTTGATGAACACAGATGTGAAAATCCTCTACAGAATATTAGCAATACATTAGAAGGATCATACACTGTGATCAAGTGGGACTTATTCCAGGGATGCCAAAAAAGTTTCGACATTTGCAAAACAATCTACTTGATACTCCACATTAACAGGATGGAAAATAAATGTCCTATGATTATCTCAATTGGTGCAGAAAAAGCATTTGACAAAATTCAACATCCATTCATGATATATACTCTCTGGCAGCCTGGGTGGCTCAGCAGTTTAGCGCCGCCTTCAGCCCAGGGCATGATCCTGGAGACCCGGGATGGAGTCCCACATCGGGCTCCCTGCATGGAGCCTGCTTCTCCCTCTGCTTGTGTCTCTGCCTCTCTCTTTCTCTCTGTGTCTCTCATGAATAAATAAATAAACTCTTAAAAAACAAACCTCTCAACAAAGTAGTATAGAGTGATATTGAGTGAATGCTCCTCAACATAATAAGAGGCCATATATAATGAGCCCATAGCTAATATCATGCTCAATGATAAAAAGAAAAAATCCTTTCCTCTAAGATCAGGAATAAGAAAAAGATGCTCACTCCCTCCACTTTTATGACGCACAGTATTGAAAATCCTAGGCAGAGTCATTAGACAAGAAAAAGAAATAAAAATCATCCAAATCAGAAAGGAACAAGTAAAACTGCCATCATTTGCAGATAACATGCTATTATATATAGAAACCCCTAAAGATTCTACCAAATAACTATTAGAACTAATAAATAAATTTCGTAAAGTGATAGGGTATAAAATCAATATACTCAAATCTGTTGTGTTTCTTCTATACACTGAGAATGGACCAAAGAAAGAGAAATTAAGAAAAAAATCTCATTTACACTTGCATCGGGAAGAATAAAATACTTGAGGATAAATTTAACCAGGGAGGTAAAATATTTGTACTTTGAAAACTCTAAGACATCAATGAAAGAAATTGAAGAAGATGTAAATCAATGGAAAGGTATTTCATATTCATGGATTTAAAAAATAATATGATTTAAATATACATACTACCCCCAAACAATCTACAGATTCAATATAATCCCTCTGTGGGTAACAAGCTGTGGAGCTTATTTGAGAACTGAATCTTTAGTCCTTAGCACTGAGGATACATGAGGTCCTGAGTTGGCACATGGACTCTTGACCATATTGTTCTCCAGATACAGCTCCTCCATTCCCCCTCCTTGAGTTAATACTTTTACCCTTTGAAGAAAAACGTGTTTTTCTCTGCTTCCCAAAGTTAATAATTTCTATGGCTAATCTACTAGCCCTCTTAATAAAAGCTGGGTGAGACAAAGCCCTGGGGTCTATGTTCAAGTCTGAGTGTTCAGTGAGACTCTTGAGTCTTTCTTCATATTGTTACCTCCAACTATTCTGGGCTCCATGGCAAATCCCAATCAAATTCCAATGGCATTTTTCACAAAAACAGAACAATCCTAAAATTTGAATAGAATCACAAAAGACCCCAAATAGAAAAAGCAATCTGGAAAAAACAACAAACCTGGAGGCATCATATTTCCTGATTTCAAGCTACATTACAAAATTATACTAATCAAAACAGTATGATATTGGCAGAAAAACAGACACATAGATCAATAGAACAAAATAGAGAGCCTAGAAATAAACCGATGCATATATAGTCAGTTTATGACAAAGGAGCCAAGAATGTGCAATGGGGAAATGATAGTCTCTTCAATAAATGGCTGGGAAAACTGGACAGCTAAATGCAAAAGAATGAAACTGGATCACTAACAAAAATCGACTCAGAATTTATTAAAAACTTAAATATAAGACCTGAAAACAAACAAAACAAAAAATCCCAATCTGATTTTAAAAAAAAGGGCAGGAGGTCTGGATAAACATTTTGCTAATGAAGATACACAGATGGCCAACAGATACCTGAAAAGGTGCTCAACCTCACTAATCCTCAGGGAAATGAAAATAGAAAAACCACAGTGAGATATTACCTCATACCTGTCAGAAAGTTATCATCCAAAAGATTAGAAATAACAATAACAAATGAGGAGAAAAGAGAACTGTTGTGCATTGTTGGTGGGAATGTAAATTGGTATAGCCACTGTGCAAAGTGGTATGGTGATTCTTCAAAAAATTAAAAATAGAATTGCCATCTGACCCAGAATTTCCACTTTTGGGTATTATTCCAAAGAAAACAAAAATACTAACTTGAAAAGATATATGGGAGGGATCCCTGGATGGCTCAGTCGTTTAGTGCCTGCCTTCAGCCCAGGGTATGGTCCTGGAGTCCCGGGATTGAGTCCCACATCGGGCTCCCTGTGTGGAGCCTGCTTCTCTCTCTGCATGTGTCTTTGCTTCTCTCTCTGTGTCTCTCATGAATGAATAAATAAAATCTTTAAATATATATATATAATATATATATTTAATATATTATATATATAGGCCCTTCCTGTTCATTGCATCATTCTTCACAAAAGCTAAAATGTGGAGTGGAAACAATGCGTCTATTGATAGGTAAATGGTTAAAGAAAAGGTGGTATATTTTATATAATAGAATGTTGTTTGTCCATTCACAAGAAGCTATAAAAATTCTTGTCATTTGCGATTGATGGATGGACTCTGAAGGAATTATGCTATGTGCAGGAAGTCAAAGGGAGAAAGAAAAACACTGTATGATTTCACTTATATGTGGAATTAGAAAAAAATAGTTCATAGATACAGAGAACAGAAAAGAACAGATTGATGGTTGGTGGAGGAAGTGGGTAGGAGTGAATGAAATGGGTGAAGGGGGTTAAAAAGTACAAACTTCTAGTTATAAAATAAATAAGTCATGATAATATAATATACAGCATGGTGACTATAGTTGATAATACCGTATTGCACTTTTGAAAGTTGCTAAGAGTGTAGATCTTAAAAGATCTTACCACAAGAATAAAAATATACCTATGTCTGGTAATAGATGTTAACCAGACCTTTTTAAAAAACTATTTGCTTATTTAAAAAAGAGAGGAAAGAGAGGGAGAGAGAGAGAGAGAGAGAGAGAGAATAGGAGCACATGAGCAGGGGGAGGGGCAGAGGGAGCAGGTGATGGAGAGTATCTTGAGTGGACTGCCAATGAATGTGAATGTTTTCCTGAGATCATGACCTGAGCCCAAATCAAGAGTTGTTTCCTCAACCCACTGAACCACCCAGGTGTCCCAGATGTTAACTAAACTTCTTGTGGTGATCATTTCACAACATGTACAAACATTGAACCATTATGTTGTATACCTGAAACTAATATATCATTATGTGTCAATTATGCCTCAATAAAAAGAAACTGCAACTTCCAACATGTTCTGTTCCATTATTTTAAAATATTCTACTGAATACTTTGGACTGAAGCCTTTCTTAATATTTCTATGCTTTTTCTCTTTATTTTTTTCTAGTCTAAAGTTTAAATTATTGAAATTTAATTTTAAATATGATATGCAATAATGGTTAACATTTTCCCCCAGATAGAAAGTCATTTCTATCAACATAATAGGATTTACAGGGATCCCTGGGTGGTGCTGCAGTTTGGCGCCTGTCTTTGGCCCAGGGCGCTATCCTGGAGACCCGGAATCGAATCCCACATCGGGCTCCCGGTGCATGGAGCCTGCTTCTCCCTCTGCCTATGTCTCTGCCTCTCTCTCTCTGTGACTATCATAAATTAAAAAAAAAATAGGATTTACATAATGTGTTTTTGTACTTACATGTTTTCTCATTTATTCTTTTCTTTTTTTTTTTTTTTGAAGATTTTATTTATTCATGAGAGACATGAGAGAAAGAGTCAGAGACACAGGCAGAGGGAGGAGAAGCAGGCTCCCGGCAGGGACCAGATGTTGGACCTGATCCCAGGACTCCAGGATCACGCCCTGGGCTGAAGGCAGGGTTCAATCGCTGAGCCACCCAGGCATCTCTCTCATTTATTCTTTATGCTAGAACAGACCCTACAAATTTATTTTTAAAGAAATTCATTTTCATATGATCATAAGGTTGTCTGTTGTCACGAATCCATCGCTTTTTAAAAAGATCCAAAATGATATTTGTTACTTATTTCTAACACGTTGGTTTGTGTTTTATTCAATAGTATCTACAAGAGTTAGCTAGATCTGGGTCTGAAATTTCACTGTTCTCCTCCCCACTACCTATGTGACCTCCACAAGTTACTTCATTTTTCTTTACTCAGTATTTTCATTAGTGAAAAGTGTTTAAAATTAATAACATATGTTTTGAAGCATTACTGTGAGATTTAAATGAGATAAGCAAAAAAAAAAAAAAAAAAAGACCTTACTACAGAGCTTAAATCTTATTTATTGATAGTCATAGCATTATAATTTTGTAGTAGTCATTAAAATTATATTTGATTTACTTTAACAATATCAATTTAATTAAAATACTTAAGTGCCTAAAGCTGCTTGCCACAGTTCTTATTTGGTATCATCAACAGACTGATGACACAGTATAATTCTCAGCTGGATTTTTAGTTACCTGTGGAAGATTTGCAAGGCAACACTCTTGTGATAGCAAGAGTTGAAGGGCTCCTATAAAATAAGGGCTTGAATTTTGAAATATCTTATTCAGTAGTTAATGCAGCTGTGATTTCTATTACAACCTCAGAAAAAATGCACTATGTATATATGTATACACAGGCATTCTTTGATCCATTTTTCTGAAATTCATTTTGTATGTTGGTGAGAAATTTGAGCTTTAAATGTGCAACCATGGACTGAATTCTGACAAGATTTGACCATGGACAAGATAGATTATTGATGAGGAGCTGATTCTGCAAAAGCCACCAGTTTACAGAGTCCCATGTTATGTGAAAAAGATATTTTCTTTAATGAGTCATTAAGTTACATATGTATATCTATATACTAAGTTATATATGTATATCTATATACCTATATAGTTGCTTCTTGAACAGTACAGTTTAAACTCCACAGGTTCACCTATATGTGAATTTTTTCAATAACTCAAAAAAATTTCAAATATTTTCTTTCAAAAAGTTTTTGGAGATTTGTATCAGTTTGAAAAAACTGGCAGAAAAATCTCATAGCCTAAAGATACTGAAAAAGTAAGAAGTTATGTTTTAAGAGTACAATATATAATAAGTATAACATACATAATCTGTGTTAATGGACTGTTTATGTTAACAGTAAGGTCAATAGTAGGCTCTTAGTAGTTACTTTTGGGGAGTCAAAAGCTATATGTAGATTTTCAACTGCCTGACGGATTGGCACCACTGATTCCCAAGTTGTTCAGAGTCAACTGTATATTTCTATCTCTATTTATCTATCTGTACATATGTATGTAGGTTTCTATTCATCTATCTGTGTGTGTATGGGTGTGTACATAGTATATGTGGATAGTTTTGAGGACTTAGTGATATTTGGACATTGTGAAAGGTTTCACAATGGTAATATTCAATCAAATAGTTTCTGAAAGACTAGTATTTTCTATCATTTAATTCTCTGTTTCCTAATATTTTACAAGCCCTATCATCCATTTCATGACTCACTCCCTGAGCATATATGATTTTTCTCCTGTCTTTTTAGATGGCATTATCTGCAGTGAAAGCACTAGCTTAATTAGTCTTTAATATGGTTTTTCACTGGAAGCCAGTGAACGTAAAAGATTCTAGCAAGGTTTTAGTTATTTTGGGGTATTGTTTTGTTTTTCATCTTGTTTTGTTTTATTTTGTGTTTGAAGATACTCTAGAGATAATACTCCCTTACACCTTCATTATTTTAATTACTTTTTGGCTTCTTCTCTCTTCCTGGAAATTAAAAGAACAGCATGTTATAAAAAAGCTTCTCTTAACCCAGCTTTTTCTATATAACCTTTAGATAATTAAAATTCTAAAGTCTTTCAAGAGATACTGTAATTATACAAGAAGATGTGATATCTAAAAGTTTTTTAAGCAAGTGGACTCTTTGCTTCCTGATGATTATTTTTGGCAACATTTCTTATTATTTAAGGTCATTGCAAAGTTGAACTAAACCTGTACTAAACCAATAAACTACATACCCAGACTACATCAATTCTGTCTCGCATTAAAATTTCTTTTCCACACTATCGTTTATTGTAATGTCCATGACTTTCACAGAGGCTCATATAAGAAGTAGTCTTGTGTAAAATATATCTACATTTTAAAATAAAACTTTAAAGATATTGTTAATTGCTTGGAAACTCTAACACAAAGACCCTTTAGGTGAAAGAAATTTCCCTTAGAATCTATATAATGGATATATACTCAGTAAATTTTAATTGAATATTTACTATTTGCCAGGCCCTATTCTAGGCACTGATCATGTAGCATTTGATCATGAAGTTCTTTTTCTGAAGGAGATTTCATTCCTTTGGGTGTCAGTTCTTTTAGCAAATAATGAGGGCTATATAATTAATCAGGATTCTTTCTTTGCCTGGGTTTCTAGAGAGCTTGGATCTAAGTTAGGTTGAACTGTACCTCAATCTGGGAACCCATCATTAAAATATATTAACAAAAAGAAACAAGCTTCCTTTTCCTATATTTACTTCTTGCTTTTTTTATTTGTGGATGAATATTAGCTATGTCCTCCAGCCTTTTTGGTCAATAATTCCTTTACTCATGAAGCCAAGTCAGTACTTATCTGTCAAAGCAGATCATACTGAGATTTGACTCTAGTTATTTGGATATTCATGAGAAGAGATGAGAAGATATAAAAACTTAAGGAATAAAAGAATAATCTTACAGGATGCTCACTTCAGGTGAGTATTCTAAAGTTTCTAGGCAAAGGGAGATTACTGTTCTCTGGGCTGGAGAATTTAACCACATGAGGTCAGAGTTTAAGCATTTAGGCAATACAAACATTTAAGTGTCTCAAGATCATTCACAGCATGTCCTCATCCTGTGTCAGGGTCCTTCCCCCCCCCCACCCTTGTCTATTCCCTGATATTAGAGGAAGAAACTTGCCAGGGTTATAAATTAAGCCTTCTCTGTAATTGTTATTCTAACCAATCTAACAATTGAATAGCCTGTAATTGGAATCCTTAAAGCAGAGGTGAGAGTGAGGTAGGACAGGAGTGATATTTGAGCAGAGAGAATGGCCAACAATTTCCCAAATTGAGAAATGATAGCAAACTACAGATTTAAGAAATGATACAAATGCCAACAAAGATAAATAGTAAATTATATCTAGGTCATACCACAGTATAAGAACTGAAAACCTATATAAAACCTTAAAAGGAGTCAGAGAAAAAAAAGATATATTGTCTCCAAAGGAGCCACAATAAGCCTGAGGGCAAATGTCTCTATAGAAGTAGTGAGAGCCAGATGACAATGGAATGGCATTTTTAATGTGCTGTAAGAATTGCTAACTATGAATTCTACACTAGAAGAAAATATTCTTCAAATTTAAAGTGGCATTAAGTATTTTTCAGACAAAAATAAATGAGATAATTTTTTGTCAGCAGAAGCACACTAAGAGAAATGCCAAAGAGAATATTTTAGTTGGAAGGAAAGTGGTCCTGAGTGGAAAAAAATGCAACAAAAAATAAAGGCATCAAGAGATGTGAATATGTGAGTAAATCTAAATGAATATTAAGGCTACAACATAATAATGTTCCCTGTGAGGTTTCAAGTATTTGCAGAACTCAGAAACAGGGCAATACACATAGGATGAGAAAAGTAAGTGGAATTAAATTATTTTGAGATCCTTACCTTTTCTAAGAGGTGGTAAAGTACTAATTTAAAGTACATTCTAATAAGACAAAGAGGCATATTGTCATCTTGAAGGTAATCAGTTAAAGGATCATATAAAAAATTTCGAACTATAGAGCAATTAAGATTAATAGAATTATTTGAAAAAACTCTCTTCATTGATCTAAGAGAAAGCAAGAGGGGAGAGAAAAAATGAAAAGATGAAGAGATAAATAATAAGGTGGTATATTTAACCCCCAGTATTTCAGTAATTACATTAATGCTAAATGGATTAATTTCCCAATTGAAGAACAAAAATTAGATTTGATTTTAAAGAACTGTTTGCTGTTTAATCGGATAACTCAGACATAAGGACACAGAAATCAGGGAGTAAAAAAAGGACAGAAAGAGATGAATTGCAAACTCTAGTAAAAAAAAATATCATGGAGATATATTAATAAAAGACTAAATAAACATGAATAAAACAGCATTACTGATGAGAAAGAGGAACATTTCATAATGATCAATAAAAATCCTATTAACATAGCTTCCAATCTAGATTGAAAAAGGGGTTATCACTGTAGATCCCATTGACATCAAAATGGTAAGAGAATCTTAAGAGCAAATTTACCAGTAAAAATATAGGTAAAATTGACAAACTGTTTGAAAAGCAAACATCATATTACTGACATAAGAAGTATAAAATCTGAATATTTCTTTTAAGGAAATTGAAACTATAATTTCAGAAATGTTCCAAAAAAGAAAGCCCGTGCTTTACCAGTGAATACTTTCACAAATATAAGAAAGTGATTACATTAATCTTACACAAATTCTTCCAGGAAGCAGAGAGAAAAGAAATGTTTGGCAACTCATGTATTAAATAGAGCATAACCATGACATAAAAATCAAAGACATTGTAATAAAAGAACCCAAAACTTTATGGCATACTTATATTCATAGGAGCCAACAACCTAAATGGAACAATAGCCGCCCCCAAATCCATTTATGTTAAAAAGAGTAATACATCAACACCAAATTAAATTTGTATGGTTGGTTTTACAAAGTCAGGCAATGTAAGAGTGCCTGGGTGGCTCAGTCGGTTAAGTGTCTGACTCTTTGTTTTGACTCAAGTCATGATCTCATGAGTCCCAGCTCAGGTTCTGTGTTCAGCAGGAAATTTGCTTGAGATTGTCTCCCTCTGCCCCCTCCTCACTTGTGCTCTTTCTCTCCTAAAAATAAATGAATCTTAAAATAAGGTCAGCCAATGATATAATTTAGTAAATTAAAAAAATAAAGGAGAACAAAGTCATATCATAATAGATGCAAAAATTTAGCATTCATTTATGATAAAAACTCTTAGCAAAATGGGAAAGAAGAACACTTATTTAATATTTAAAAATATCACTTAAAATATTACAAGAATCACACTGAATGTTGAAAAAATGAAATCCTTCCCACAAAATCAGGAATTATACCAAGATACTTGCTGTGGCCATTTATGATTAACATCAGGTCTTAGTGCAATAAGGCAAGAAACAGATATAAAAGATTAAAAGCAGATTTCTAAATAGATTAGAAAGAAAGAAATTGTCATTATTTGCAGACATTATTAGCTATGTAGAGAATTAGCTACAGAGAATCTATCAAAAAAATTATAATTAGCAAGTTTGCTGGATAAAACACAAAATTCAGTTTGTTCCTATATGCTACCAAAAAATAGAAATCAGATTTATAAAAATATTAGACTCCAGAATATTATTTATAATAGCAACAAAATATCAAATAGTGCAGAATAAATTTAATAAAATGTGCAAGATTTCTACACTGAGAGCTACAAAAACATTGTGAGAAATTAAGAGACCTAATAAATGGAGATATATACCATATTCAGATTGGAAGATATTTTTAAGATGCAAAATTTCCCCAATTATTGTATAGGTTCTCTGCAATTTCACTGCAAAGCTCAGTAGGTTGTGTGTGTGTAAACTGGTAAGCTGATTTAAAAATTAAAATAGAGATGCAAAGATCTAAGGACAGTGAAGGCCATCTTGGGGAAAAACATTAAAAAACACAATAAAGCTGTAGGACTTACATTACTAGATATCAAAATCTATTATAAAGCTGCAAAACTATGATGATTAAGAGACTGTAGTGTTGGAGTAAGGATAGAAAAGATAGACTAATGGAGTGGAATAGAATGCCTAGAAAAAGATGCAGATATATATGGTTGTTCAAATTAGAACAAAGATGCTCCTGCTGTTTCAGTAAAGGTGCCAAATCAATTGGATAACCATGTAGGGGGAAATAAGGTCCCTTTCCTAATGCATATACAGAAATCAATTCCAAAACAAAAACAAAACAAAAAAGGAAAAGAATAAGTAAAGAAAGATAAATACATTAAAATACATAAAAATACATTACATACACTAAAAAATCAAGTCCAATCCATATCTAAGTGTGTAATGTAGAGAAATAATGTTTCTAGAAGGTACCATATAAAAATAACTTTTTGACTTTATATTAAGACAATATATCTTAAACTAGACATAAAAAAAGACTAATGGCAAGTTGGATTATATTAAATTTATAAATTTTTGTCTATTACAATATACTGTGAAGTGAATGAAAGCACAACCCACAAAATGGAGAGAAAATGATATATAAAGGTACACATGAGCTATATATGAAATATACTGATAATATATGACATATGTATACATATGACAAATGTATATATCATATGTACATGTCTTTGTATATGTCATATGTATGATTTCTGCATATCAACAAGACAAGCCTAAGTGAAACAAAATATTTTTTTATCTCGATTTGAACAAGCAGTATACTTAAGAGGTTATTTAAAGAGCCTGTGGGGGTTTTCAAACATGTTCCTCAATTGTTTGATACCTTTCCTGTCAAGAAATAGTGTGTATAGCCCTTCCTCTTGAATATCAATGGGATTATGATCATTTTTGCTCATAGAATACGGTGAAATGATGTTATATGACTTCTGAGGCCAAGCCATCCCAGGCCAGACAGCTTCCACCTAACTGTCAAGGTACTCCCTCTGGTGTGCTCTATCTTAAAATCCAATGTCCATGCTGTGAGAAGCCCAAATCACATGGAGAGTACAAATGTAGGTGCTGTTATCAAGTGGCAGCCGAGTGGAGAAGGTGAATTGATCCCAGCCTAGCAGCCAGACATGTGAGGGAGTAGTCCTCACATGTTTCAGCCTTGAGCCACTGTAGTCTTCCCAAATTAGGTCCAGAGACTGGCTAGCAGAAGTTGTGCCCTGTCTGGTTTTTTGACCAGTGACTATAAGTGAGTCAGTGACTATAAGGGATTTGTTGTTGCTTTATGACATCTGTGGTGGCTTGTTATGCAACATTAGTAACTGAAACATGGCCCAAAATAGAAATAAGGTGACCAACATTTTTAATCACCACATATATTAACATTAAAACCAGTTAGATGGACTTTTTATTTATCACTCTTCCTGAAGGTAACAGCCTAATACAAACAAAATTGACTACTACTCATGATTCTGTGACTTGACTGGGTCATGGTTCTTCTGCTTTGTGTGGTGTTGTGTTTCTAGAACTACTGGCATTTCCAAAATGGCCTCCTTCATCTTGCTAGAAGTTGATGCCTGGGGCTGACTGGCAGCACAGTGAGGTTTTCCTCCACATAACCCTCCCTCCACATGCATGGCTTTTTGGGCTCCTGTCAGAATAGAAAACCTATATCCAAAATAGAAAACTTTGAGATCAAGTACTCCAAGTGTTTACAAGTGGTTACAAGCCTTCATTAATATCACTCTTGTTAAGCACCAATTGGCCAATCCAGTTACATGGCCAAGTCAGTATAGGAGGGGATACACTTGGCATGAATACCAGGAGACATGTTTCATTGGAGATCATCGGTGTAACAATACAATTGAGTTTTACATACCCCCTTACTGTAGGCAAAAAGAAAGAAGAAGAAGAAAGAAGAAGAAGAAGAAGAAAGAAGAAGAAGAAGAAGAAGAAGAAGAAGAAGAAGAAGAAGAAGAAGAAGAAGAAGAAGAAAAGAAGAAGGAGAAGAAGAAGAAGAAGAAGAAGAAGAAGAAGAAGAAGAAGAAGACAAACAAACAAACAAAAACACCAGATGTGAGTAAGGATCCAGAATTCTGTACTTCTCATTCACACTGTAAGGAAAAAATAATTATTAATAATCACTTTGGATTATAATTTTACAATATCTAGTACAGGTAAGTGTATCCTATGACCCTGTAACAGAAATCTATACATATATGCTGCAAAATATAACTATAGTGTATTCACAGGAGAAAATATTATGTAGAAATAAAAATAAGTGAACTATTTCCACATACAACATATGAACAATCCCATAAATATAATGTTGATCAAAAGAGGCCAGACAAAAAGACACAACATAATGTATCGCTCCACTTATCTAAATGTTCTGAAAGAGGTTAAAATAGGGATGCCTGGGTGGCTCAGTGGTTAAGCATCTGCCTTCTGCTCAGGATGTGATCCTGAAGTCTTGGAATCCAGTCCCACATTGGGCTCCCTGCATGGAGCCTGCTTCTCCCTCTGCCTGTGTTTCTCCCTCTCTCTCTCTCTCTCTGTCTCTCATGAATAAATAAATACAATCTTTAAAAAAAGAAGTAAAAATAATCTGTGGAGATAGAAGTAATAAAAATGGTTGCTTTTAAGATGGGGATTTTGCTTTATGACTGGATATAGGCACAAGAGAATTCTAAAGTGTTGGTAATATACTTTTTTTGCTATGCTTTTTTTTTAAAGTTCATGGACTTATACACTTATGATTTATACACATTTGTGTGTATATAATTCAAGTGTAAAATTTACATTTTAATACTGACTATTTCATTATTGGGTAGTTCAGTAAAATATTACATTTAGTAAGACATTTCATTACCAAGTAATTCTGTAAAAAATTTTTTTAAGATATTATTTATTTATTCTTTCGTGAGAGACACAGAGAGAGAAAGAGAGAGAGAGGCAGAGACACAGGCAGAGGGAGAAGCAGGCTCCATGCAGGGAGCCAGACATGGGACTCGATCCTGGGTCTCCAAGGATCACACCCTGGGCAGAAGGTGGCACTAAACCGCTGAGCCACCCGGGCTGCCCAATTCTGTAAAAAATTACATTAAAATTAAATTCAGTAAAATTTACATTTATTCAGTAAAAAAATTCAGCAAATATTAAAATAATTAAATGAAAATATAATTCAGTAAAATTACAGTAAAAATTTCATTTTTGAGTAATTCAGTAAAAAGTTACATCACAATAAAATTCAGTAAAATTTATATTTAAAAAATTGCATTAAAATAGATTCAGATCTTTGTTCAAAAGTAATTGTAAAAGACTCCTATTTTTATTTCTAACAAAGAAAAAAGTGAATGTTCAAGTTGGTCATATTGTGTAACATATGTAAAGGTTCTAATCAGAAATTTTGAAAGACAGGCATATGTTGAAAATAACTTTATTTTAATGTAAAATGAAATGAAGACTAGCATTACCAATATATCTTAGAAGATGGTAGCCATGAAGTGAATGCACAATCTGTGATTGCTTACGCTTTAAAATCATCTCTAGGTTGGAAGAGAATACATTCTGATTATTTGGGGTCTGTTGAGGAATGGAAAGCATGATGTTTTATTTGTGTAAGTCGGGAGACCAGAAACGAGTAGGGAAACCATCAGTGTGTATGTGTCTAGGATAGTAAAATCTTTTGGGTCAACTTTTTAAAAATCATTTTTGGTACTCCATATAGTAACTTTGAGGGGCAAAGATGGTGAACACGTGATTTTCATGCAACAAAAGTGCTAAGAAGTGGGAGTAGCAGTAATCTAACTCAAAATATTTTTTTAAAAAGATGTAACAAATAATGAATTTGAAAGTCTGCATGCAAATCACTATAATGATGTGAATTACTAGAATTTAGAGGAGAGGAATGGAGACAGGAATCAGAATTTTATTCTCACTGGTTGAAATTCTATACTTACTCACTCACTGAAAACTTGCACACTGGTCATGATGGTCACTTGTAGAAGTGTTCTCAGGGAGGAATTCTAAAATAATGATATAGTTATTTTACCCAATATTTCAGCTAACTACTCATTTTTCAGACACAACTTGATGAATTCAAACCCAGCTGCGAACTTCTTTCACTTGAGGCTTGCTTTCTTTCTTTCTTTCTTTCTTTCTTTCTTTCTTTCTTTCTTTTCTTTCTTTCTTCTTTTTCTTTCTTTCTTTCTTTCTTTCTTTCTTCTTTCTTTCTTTCTTTCTTTCTTTCTTTCTTTCTTTCTTTCTTCTTTCTTTCTTTTTCTTTCTTTCTTTCTTTCTTTCTTTCTTTCTTTCTTTCTTTCTTTCTTCTTTCTTTTCTTTCTTCTTCTAAAGATTTTATTTATTTATTCATGAGAAACACACAGAGAGAGGCAGAAATAGAGGCCAAGGGAGAAGCAGGCTCCCTGCAGGGAACGTGATAGAGCACTCCATCCCAGCGCCCCAGGATCATGACCTGAGCCAAAGGCAGATGCTCAACCACTGAGACACCCAGGCGCCCCAGTTGAGGCTTCCTAAAAAAATTGTATGTAAATTTGGAATGTACCATACTCTAGGGAATGAAGAAGGAAGTCCCTATTTGGGGTCAGTTTTACACAGAGGGAAGTAAAAAGCTGAAGCAGCAATTCATGTAATCTTATAGTATCTGGTTAAATGGATCTAAACACTGTCAGAAACATACAAATTTAGGGTGCAGAAAGGAGAATATTCACTAATCAGCATGTAAAGGTCAGCATAAAATTCTTTAACTTGTATCCAGCCTCTGTTCTCAGATTTGCATCAATTCTGAGTTTTGCTCAGAATACTGATATCAAGACCTCAGGCCAAGTTCACCTATGATAAGTATGTGACCAAGGAAATCAATCTGACTTCCTTTCCAATTTCACTGTATTCTTTGTCTTTAATTATGAGTTATGATTCTGCAAATAATGCTTTGCAGAATGAAATATGTCTTATTTTTTTAAAGGGATAATTTTTAAGACTGGATTACTCAAATCAAAGCAAATAGTATGACTGCCATTTGATATTCACAGACAATGGGCCTGGAGATGTTTGAGAAGATATAGTGGTTGGACAAATAAGGCAAGATTGGAGGCAATAGATTGGCAAGGGATGCATCAGCCAAGTTTCATCAACTACCCACATTTTGATTTAATCCTTATAGAGATTATTATAATGTATGTTTGGCATCTCACTTTTCCAATAACAAAATTATTATTCAGGAGGCTAATCAGAATTCTAGAAAGCTACATATTTGAGATTATAATTTAATTTCTCCTGACTTGTCCATTTATTATCAACTATTTATTGAGTCTCTTCTATGTTTTAGCTACTGAGCCATGTAAAAGGATATCACAGTTAGCCTAAAAAAACATGGCCCCTGTCCTTGTGTAACGTAAAATCTAGTAAAGGGAAAAAGAACTTAAGTAAAAATATCCACAAGATGTAGTTGTAAGCTATGATAAAAACTATAAAGAAAAATACAAGGTTATTTGAAGGAGATGTAAGGAGGAATTTAATTTACAATAGGTCATGGAAGAAAACTATGGGTTCATAATACTTAAGCTGACTTAGAGAATGAGTGAGGATTTATGAGGCAGTGAATAAGTGACAGTATTTACACAATGGGAGATGTATCAGGAAAGGTCATGTGGCATAAGAGAGCATAGCATCATAGTGGAACTAAAAGAAGATGGGTAGCGTCCAGCATGAGATGTGGGAAAAGAGCACAGGATGAGATTGGGAAGATGCGTGGGAACTGGATTGCATGAGTATTTGTATACCAATGGTAAGGAAACTGGGCATGAATTAAAGGGCACAGAGCAGAGGAATGCTATTAGAAGACAGCTTAGGAGGTATGTAAATTAAAGTGGGACAAATGGAAGCAAAGAAGTGCACATGAACGATGACTGGCTTCATCTGCCCTAGTCTAGTCCAGCACAGTGGAAAGGGAGAGAGACAGCAAATAATGGACATGGATTATGCTTTGGCAGAATCGACATGACTAAAAGATGGATTAGGAGAAGGATGGAAAGGAGGGAGTCATATCTATCCATTTTGGATTATCTCTAAATTAATGAGTTGCTCAACTGCATGGCTTGTCTATCATTTACTGGTATGTGGAAACTAGAGAATTAGATTTAGGGATGACGATGAGCAGTTTACTTTGGACCATGCTAAATCTTAAACCTGTCTGAAACACTCAAGTGGAGATGTCAGATGGAAACCAGGGTATAGATTCTGGAACACATAAGTCTAGTCTCACTAAAGTTATTAGGAATTGTTTGCTGATGGGGGATCCATTAGTTTCCTACTGCTGTTCTAACAAGTTACCACCAATTTACTGGCTTAAAACAATACATATTTATAATTTTCCAGTTCTTAGGTCAGGAATATGAAGTAAGTTTCACTGAGTTAATGTCAATGTGCTGCCGGTCTTGTGTTCCTTTTGGAGGCTCAGGAGGAGTGTTTGTTTGTTTGTTTTTGCCTTTTTGATCTTCTAGAGGCTGCCTACATTCCTTAGCTCATGAATGCCTCCTCCATCTTCAAACCATTGAGGTAGCAACTTCAAATCTCTCTGCTTTAAGACTGCTGGTTCCATCATTACATAACTTTCTTTGATTCTGACCCAGATGATTCCAGATAATTTCCCCATTTTAAGATACTTAATTGTGTCTGGAAAAGTCCTTTTTCTTGTGAGCATTAGAATGTGGACTATTTAGGGGTCATCATTGTGTCCAGTAAAAGGAGTTTGAAGCCATTAGAGGGATGAGATCACTTAGAGAAATTCCTAGCCCACCAATTTTATGAATATGTAAGCTCTTATCAAATTTATTTCCAAGTAACTTAATAAAATTCTTAGGAAAATATTTCAGTTTCAGAGTATTCTTTAAATTTCAGATTCAGAATAAGATTAAGAGCGCGCATAGCATGTATGGAGTAGCAGCCCCTTATAATTTTCTAATTGAAGACTTTCTGGTCTTATGCAATATTTATAGGGGTTTTATATAAAAGGTATGAACACATGAATAAGTCAATATCTGTTTAGATAAAGAAGTTCTTGCTAAATTTAAAATTGTAGAACTTTCAAATATATACTACATAGTATATGACATGTTATAAATCATACTATAGTATACACAGTATAGTAGGATAAGTAAATATGAAAATATTAAAGCAAAAAGTATCCATAAGACAAGGAATATAAATGGGTGATAAATATTAAAAAGCCAATCTCTTCATATTGAATGAAATGTCAAACAAACTGAATTTATCAAATTAGCTATCAGTGGTAAGGATTTTATGAAATGCAGGCTCTTACATTATTTTTGTTAAAAGTCTCAAGAACATTTAATCATTTGGCTCATGAATTCTAAGTCCAGGATCTATTCTAAGAATTTAATCATAATTGTAGAGAAATATTTATGCATAAAGTTAGAGGTTAAACATGAACAGAAAAACCTATTAGGGATTGGCTAACTACATTGAGATCAATATGATGGAACATTATAGCAATTAAACATGATGTTTTAGAACGATCTGTAAGAATATGGAAAATTATTCATGTATTGAAGCAAAAAGAGACAATGTTAAATTTTATAAATATATACCATTTATATGGACAAAAAGAAAACCAAAAGGAAATTTGTAGAAGTATGATCAGGTTTTAATAGGAAATGTAGCCACTTCATGGTCCTACTGGAATTATTCCTTACTATTGTTATGTTCAACCAAGATGTCACACCAATGGTCTGAATATGTGTCAATAACAGGGAACAAGAGCCCTTGAGTGGATGATCTTTGTGGAAGAAGGTGGCAGGAGAATGTAGCTGATTAATTGCAGCACTCAGGGAGAAAGATGAATGGGGGCTCTGCAGATACCATCTGTGTTTTATCAGAATGGATTATAGCTGCTCCACTGCCCTCACGCCAGGGAGAAGGGAATAGCATTGCTGTATATGCAGATTTTCTGTAATAAAAACGTTCCTGGCTGGCATATAGGAACAATCAAAGTCAGATTTTTTTTCTCTCTTAATGAACTTTATCTGACATGTCAAAAACAAAACAACTATGTGTCGGATTCCACAATTCAGAAATAAGGTTTGAGCTGATATGTATTCTTTATCTAGAGCTTAATTAAAACAAGAATTAAAGCACAGTTGTATCATAAACAAGTTAACAGGGTCCAGAGTAATTTATTTCATGGATCATAATAACTTGTTAACTTAGAACCTCTTCAGAATTGAAAAAAAAAAGTAAAATAATTGGCACAAGGAAGTCTTCAAACATTTCATGCCGCACGCTTTAGAATCTGCATTACATATTCACTCTTCATTTTTCACTCAGACTATATCTTGAGGCATTTTTCCTTTAGTCAGTCATATTTCAAACTATGGGAACTGCCTTGTTGATGGGCACGTCCATCTGAACAAATTATCAATTAGACTGGTGAAGGGGCAGAAGTAAAACGAGATCACTGAATCCATAGTTTCACAAATCTTTCTTCTTGTGGTTTATTTGATTATACATCATTGGTGTTTTATAGAAAATAATGTTAGCTTGAAAGATATCTTAAAAGAGCCCTATGAATGCAGCTATTACAGTTTGTAAAAATATTGGAATTCTTTTACCAATCTAGGGCACCTGGCTGTCTCAGTCTCTAGAGCATGTAACTCTTGATCTTGAGTTGCTAGTTCAAGCCCCACATTGGGCATAGAGATAACTTCAAACAAACAAACAAATAATATCTGAACCTTACTAGTAAGGGAGAAAATGATGTTTGTCTATCTATCTTTAAATTCATAATTTTAGATTCTAGATTGCTTCTTGCCATTCCCAATTACCTTAGTTTGACTATTGTTTCCTGATGATTATCACCCTATGGATTGAGTTATCAGAAAGGAAAATACCTTCATTGCCACTTCAGTATGTTCCTCATCAAATCTCTGCCATGGGGGATGTCAGTGTGTGTGTGTGTGTGTGTGTGCGCGCGTGCGTGCGCTTGGTTTAGTTTCACAATCTATCCAATGAGGCAATTCAGATCAGCAGCCATTGAAATTGTGCCATGGTGTTCCAGACCATTAAAGTGCCAAATTCTGAGGTATTTTTTTTCTGAGTAGAAAACAACACAAAATATGAAGGACAAGGAGTTGTTTGGGAACAGCTTTGGGTGAAGACACAGGAATCCTGGATTCAAAGGCTCTAATGCTGTTGTAGAACTGAACTGAATGTGATTTTGACAAGTCACATAAACTTTCTAAGAGGTGAAACTAGATGTTCTCTGGCATTTCACCTCATTCTACAATCAACACACAAAAAGACAGAGAGAGAGAGAGAGAGAGAGAGAAGGAAAGAAGAGAAGGGAATAAAGAAAGAAAAACAATACAGCCTGGAAGGACTCCTTGCAATAAATTTGAAACCAGCAGAGTAAGAACCAAAATGTACAGAAGTAAATTTCTAAGTATGGAAATGTTTCTTTTTGGATGAAGACCTGCAAAGGAGCTCATGTAGAGTCCTTTCTTCCCCTCTTTTGTAGGGAGTTTGTGCCTTTGAAAAGATCATGCATCTTTATGATCAATGCTATCGTTGCTTTCCATTTCTCCCTTTTTATAGTAAGACAGGAAAATGAGACACTGGACTGCAGAGAGCATTCAGGTGGAAAATTATTACAGGATCTTATCTAAATCTGACAGTCTTTTTATATGACTACCAGACTCTAGCTCCTGTATTTTGAGGATTATTTGTCCTTACATATTTGTTCAAGTTTTATTTAATGCTTTGTCAGTTTTTAATACAGATTAATGATGAAAAGGTTAAATGAACACACTTAAAGGAAACGGTTTACAAATGTGTTAGCTGGCCATTATGAGATAATAGAATGTTACACATCACCCACATCATTGGATAAAATCATAGCAAACAGCATAGTCTGAACAGAAAATACAATTGACTAGAAGGGACCTATAAATTTCAAAATTATAAAAGAAAATGTCATAAGCAAGATCATATTAAAAGACAGCTGTCCTGAAAAGATTAAGGTTGAAACATACCTTAAAACATAGACAAATTAACACCCGCACACACACAGTGACTTTAAGTCTATGTTTTTTTACAAAAAACATAAGGCATAATAATATAGAATATATTTAATAACAATGATCAAGCAAATATTGACTTAAAGAAATCAGGAGTGATAATATTAACAACAAAAGCAAAATGAAGTCAGGGAATCCAACATTTATTGGTTAAAAGAATCATGACTACTTAAAAAATACTTAAGTAAAAAGCAATTTTTCAGATTTATAACTTATTCAGGAACATAGGAATTATGAAGCTACTCAGTTCCATTTAATATGAAATTATCTAACTCATATGAATTCCACATGAGAGTAGGAAAAAACCTATTTACTGAAAATAAATCAATGCACAATGTTACTTATAAATGTGGAGTTTTCAAAAACAATAGGAAATAATTTAAAATAGTCCAAAAAGAGTCTATCTTATGATTGCAAAAGTAATGTCAATGGCCATGGAAAGAGGGATTGGGACAATAAAGAAGAGAGTACAAAATAATTAAACGTGATGATACTGGAAGTGAAATTTGAATAAAAACTAACTGGAGTCATGGAAGAAAGAGCTGAAGATGGGGTGATGCTAACCATGGGTATGTGGCCCGAGGAGCTTAGTGAAGGTGAGTTTATTGACATACAAAAAGAAAATGGATCAGGGGGAAAAGATGAAGAAGTCCCAGAAAAAGTGACACTGGCAAAAAACCTTGAGATCAGAGAACTCTCAGAGATATTTCATGATGTAAAAGTGCAAAGGCTTAAATGCGGGAAGCTGACCCAATCTTAGAAAGAAGCATGGCAATTGGCCGAGCCACAGAAAAGACGATGAGGTTCTTAAGATTCCATGATATGTTATATGACAAGGGGAGCAAGGTAAGGCCTATTCTAACCCTTTCCTGCAAATTTTTCCAAAGGAAGGAACAAGATAATCCTCCCAATTTCTTTTTTTTTCTTTTTTTTAATCCTCCCAATTTCTAACTTTATAATTACACATTCTTCTTATTCTGTTACTAAGGTATGTAGTAACAGACAGCAAGAGATTTTTCAATACATTGACAATGTTTTTAAAGGTCATGGAACTATGGTAATTCCCCACTGGGTACTCAGATGCGTTTGCGGGGTTTCAGCAAGCGCCATCAGGCTGGCAGCCCTCCACCACTGTGCAGGGCGGGAAGCACCCAGATTTCTCATCAGTCATCGAATATGAAGCATTGCAACAGCATTTAAATAACTACAGAGGTTATTAAAGTTACCACACATTCTTAATAAATTAAAAACACATCTAGAAGATAAGTTATGAAATGACAAAAACACATCCATTTTGAAACTAATATATTCTAAACTATAGAACACTAGGCGGCTATATTAAAGTAGGGGATAATTATAACATGGGTGTAAGTAAGGGTTAAATATTACTTTTTAAAGGTAATTTCAGGACTACCTAGAAAAAAAGACTGTTTGAATCAACTGAGACTCCCTAGAAAGCTTACTGTTAGTATCAATAACTGAATAAATGTACAAAGACAATACTTTTTTATATGCTAGCCATAACTAGATAGAAGCTATTGGAGTAAAATACTATAGAGTCTAGTAGAATTCCTAATCTAGGAATCTGGGAAATTGTAACAAAGATGACAGATGAAAATCTTTCATTTCTTTAAATAATTAAAAAAATGAATACTGCTAAGATAAGGGATGAAGGTTAATGATATAACACTTTCCAAAGTGTGAACAAAAGTGGCTAATAACTACTTGAAGAAATGTTTCATCTTATTAATATAATTTTATCTAATTTTGATTTTGGCTAAAAGCAAATTTTTTTTAAATGATAATATTT
This sequence comes from Canis aureus, assembly GCF_053574225.1. Taxonomy (NCBI): domain Eukaryota; kingdom Metazoa; phylum Chordata; class Mammalia; order Carnivora; family Canidae; genus Canis; species Canis aureus. The sequence goes on from NC_135634.1 coordinate 16,608,254, forward strand.
TACACTAGTAATAGTGATGTGAGATGATTTTCAACCATGCCAAGCAGAAGGAAGTATAAGTGATTACTCCCATTAGGAAGGTACTCTGGGCTCTATGTATATGTCACTAAGACCCCCAGAGTGATGGTGCTGAGTCCCAGGGATGTTGTAGGGGATTTATAGAAAGATTCAGTAAGTGCAATGCAGATCTTTTGTCTATTTCAGGGGCTGGAAGACCACTCACTAATTTGGTGGTTCACTGGAAGAATTTATGTACCTCAATATCAAGAAGTTATATGATGGCTAAGGTGTACTCCAGCAAAGGATATAGTTTAGGAATAGCACAACACGGGCTCCATCTCATAAGATTGTCTCCCACTCCCCCACTTTAGATGCCAGTTGCAAGCCCTGGGCTGCTACCTTTGTTTCTGATTGACTTGATATAGATTAGAGGTTCCAATAACCTCCTTCTCAGGTTTGATTAATTTGCTAAAGTGGGCCACAGAACTCAGGGAAACATGATTACCAGTTTATTAAAACATATAATAAAAGTTATGAATAAACAGCCAAGAGAAGACATATATAGAATGAGGTCCTAAATAAATAAGTTTCTGTCCTTGTGGAGTTTAGGCCCTGATCCGATGGCAGATGGAAATGTTCTGGTTCCCCAATGATGGAAGCTGTCTGAAAAAAAAGGACCACAAAGCTGTCCTCCTGGGTTTTAATTGACTAAATAATTGGCCATTGGCTCCATCCCTCCTTCCCACCTCAGAGGCCCTGGGGTGGGACTGAAGGTTCCAGCCATCTAGTCTCATTGTTGGTCCCCCTGAAAACCAGCCCCTGTCATCCCTCTCCTTTTCTTAATTTTTTAAAATGATTTTCTTCAGCTCTTTGAACATAAAATAGTTCATTTAAAGTCTTTGTCTAATTATCCCAAAGTCTGGGCACTCTCAAGGATAGTTTCTAACTTTTTTCCTGTGAATGGACTATGCTTTCCTGTTTCTTTGAATGCTTGGGAATTTTTTTATTGGACACTGGACATTTTTTATATTATAATCTGCTAACTCTGAATATCACATTCTCTCTCCAGAAGACTGCTGTTGTTATTGTTGAGGGCTCTTGTCTTCTTTTTATTTGGTGATTTTTAAAAAAATTTTTGAAAAGACATTTTTCATTTTTATGTGTGGTCACTGTTGTCTGTTCTATTTTTTGCATATCCAGCCAATGACAGAGATTTCCTTAAGTGTTTGAACAGAGTAAGAAAAGAAAAGGAAAAGAAAAGAAGAGAAAAGAAAAGAGAAAATGCATTGTATTTCTTCAACTCATTCAACAGAGGCCAGGAATGCTGCCCAGTAGGGTTGACACAGTGGTCACCTCTCTTACTGAGTACTCGGGGAGCCATCAGGCAGATCAAAACAGCCCTGGATTTTTGAGGACAAGGTCCTTATTGCCAACCCTGGCACCGGCAAAACATAACAGTAATGTGGCTTGTCATCCCCACATCTTCCTAATGTAGGGCTGGGGATGTGGTATGTTAGCGGCCGGTCAAAAGGCTAAAATTTACCAGTCTCTTTCTTCACCAAGCACTCCCCTGGATGCCACAAGTATTCAGTCTGACTTCAGAGCTGTGAAATAGTTGGTTTTGATAGTTCTTCCCAACTAAATAGCTATTTCTGTGGAGCAGTGGATACTTGAAGAACCCAACTTCATCATCTGTTATGATACTACTCCAAAATATGCTACATTTTGATCCAAAGATAACTGCAGAAATAGAAAGGGTGGAAGACATCCCCCAAGTGGGAAAAGAACCCTAGCCCTTCTCGTATTTTCAGGTAATTTTTAGAAGGAAAAATGAGCTTCCTAAGGGTCAGAATCCCATAAAAAAATGAATGGCCTTCATAATATGAATCAGTCTATAGAAGAAATTATTATTATTATTATTATTATTATTATTTTAGATTTTTATTTATTTATTCAGGAGAGACACACAGAGAGAGGCAGAGACACCAGCAGAGGGAGTAGCAGGCTACCCGTGGGGAGCCTGATGTGGAACTCAGTCCCAGGACCCGAGGATCACACCCTGAGCCAAAAGCAGATGCTCAACCACTGAGCCACTCCAGTGCCCCTAGAAGAAATTCTTAAATATGGGTTCTCGTGAGTGGGAAAGGGGAAGAGTTAGAAGTATGTCTTATCAGGGAAGCCTGGTAACAAGTAAGAGATCTCTGTGGAGTGCTCTGTGTAGCACTCCAGTATTTTAGAATATTTTATGCTGGTTCTTCAAGACTAGAGGAGTATAAACCCAGGAAATATGGCAGAGACCCAGATGATATAGGGACAATAATTAGAATTACTGAGCATAAATTATGCTCCAACACCATTTTGGGCACCATTTGTTCAACATCTTAGATGCTCAACTCAACCAAACAAATTTGGTCTATTTCCCCTCTGTGGTAAGCAGAATTTTAAGGTGGTCTCTAATAGTCTTGGCTCCTGGTGTACACATTCTGTATAATCTCTTCCTTTAGAGTATGGGTGGGGCCAGTGAATATCCCATATTCACTCTCATATATCTATCACTCCCAAGATTATATTATTATGGATAAAGTGATTTTGAAGATGCAGTCAAGGTTTCCAATCAATCGCCTTTGAACTAAAAACTCCAATAAAAGGGAAGATTATCCTGGGTGGAACTGGTCTAATCAGGTGAAGTCCTAGTAAAAGAGAAGATAGCAGCAGCCAAGCACTCTCCTGCTGGCCTTGTAGAAGTGAGCTGTGTTGTGAGAGGCTGTGGCAAGAGGATGCCTGAGGATGGTTTCTAGGAGCTCCGAAATAGCTAGCAAGAAGGCAGTGACCTAAGTCATACTGACAGAGAATGAAATAATAGCCCTAGACATCTGTTTGATTTCAGCCTGATGAGATCCTGAGCAGAAAATTCAGCCAACCAGTATCCAAATTCTTGACTCATGAAAAATGTGAGACAATGGATTGGTGATGTTTTAAGTTGCTAAGTTTGCAGTAATTTGTTACACAGCAGTAGAAAACGAATACACCCATTTTGTGTCAAAATCTACACTATCATCTTGGAAAATCAGGATAAAGACAGATTTATTTACTGTAACTAAAAAGCAAAGAGGTAGTAGAGTTCTAGAAACTCAGATAACAAGGTTGGAAGAGGTCCAGTGATAAGGTTCGCTCAAAACTGAACCAATAATTCTAGCTTGGGGCTCCTTAAACATACCTGTTAAGTTTTCTTTTAATGATCAGCGGAGAAAATTAAAGACAGCAGAGCCAGGCAGTAGGTTCCAGAGTGCTTTAAAGGGGAGCGCTCCTGGGAGGTTCCTTGACTCGGGGAGGAGGCCCGAGTCAGGGAAGTCGCACCCAGGCATACTGCAGGGGGGTTTATAAAGAGTTTTCGGTGGGAAGATGGGGGCAGGGCGGCATTCCGATTAGGGCAAGGGTTACAGGTGTTTGTAAGCTAAGTTAGGTAGGGTGGCAAGGTGGCATTGGCGGGAAGATGAAGGTAGAGTGGCGTTATTGGGAAGTTGCTGGCCTCGGGTAGGCCATTTTGAGGTCCCCAGCCTAGCCAGCCCAACAATACCTTTTACAATAATCTTCAATTTTTAAATGAGGCAACTGCAATTCTTATTTCGAAGTTAAATTAACTGATGTTTTATTTATGTAAAAGCAGGAATGAAGTCACCAGGAGAAAATGTGAAAGTTTCTATGCTTAATACTGGTAAGTGGTAACAATTTCCTGCAGAGCTGCTAAGTACTAGTGTCATACAGATGGAAGCCTCTCCTTACTTGTAGTAACTAGAAATCCAGCTTAGACTGGAAAGTAAAACAGAAAGTAGAAAAAGACTCCAGGAATATACATCTAAATAATAAACTTTCCAACAGGTGAGAATATTATATTCCAGATATACACTTGGTTTTAATTTGTCTCTTTTGGTTTGTATGGGTAATATTCACTTTTTAAAAGTTTTCCCGTGATCAGATAGTCTTAATGGCTAGTAAGAAATTTAAAGTGTTTGTTTTTTTTTTAATTTTTTTTATTACCTTTGTTGGTAAGAGGATGTCACTGACTTGTTTCAGTCCAGATCGCGATATCAAAGAGAAAGTGTGGGGTAGCCCGGGTGGCTCAGCGGTTTAGTGCGGCCTTCAGCCGGGGGTATGATCTTGGAGACCCGGGATCGAGTCCCACGTTGGGCTCCCTGCGAGGAGCCTGCTTCTCCCTCTGCCTGTGTCTCTGCCTCTCTCTCTTTCTCTATGTCTCTCATGAATAAATAAATAAAATCTTAAAAAAAAAGAGACAAAGGTGTGAAATGACACCATTGAGGTGACTTTCACCCATGAGTCCTCCAAGGTGGCAGTTCTTATGGTGATTTGCCTTTTCATTTTCTAAGTGTAGATCGGATCTTATGAGGAGGTGTATAAATCAGGCACTAATATATTAATTTCTAAAGGATGTTATTCTTTCTTATGACCTGAATCATTTTTCGCCTCTCTGCCTCAAAATAGAATGATCCCATTTTTATAAAAGGAATCACTCCTGAAGATCTTGAACAATTCAAAACTTGAATAATCCAAGAGTAATTTTCACATACAGATACATTTAAGGTAGATGTAATGCTTTTTCCAAGCTTAAAAATGGACTGAAAATGCAGCGTAGAGGCACATTTTGCTGGGTCATTTATTCTGCAGCCATGTTTTACACATTTTTTTTTCATGATCCTTGCCGGATATGCAGTGATTTTTGTCAGCATGAAGGTGTGCTTCTTTAATGTTACTTTTTAATCTTCGGGGCATCATCTGTGACATAACTGATAAGTATGTTGTGCTTTCTTACTGTTTTGTCTAACCATGAATCCTTGGAGTGGGATTCTTTTTTTTCCACTCCCATTCTGACACCTCCACTTAATAGACATTTGAATAGTTATAGTTTGTAAAATTATTTTAAATTGTATTGTGGGGGATCCCTGGGTGGCGCAGCGGTTTGGCGCCTGCCTTTGGCCCAGGGCGCGATCCTGGAGACCTGGGATCGAATCCCACGTCGGGCTCCCGGTGCATGGAGCCTGCTTCTCCCTCCGCCTGTGTCTCTGCCTCTCTCTCTCTCTCTCTCTCTCTCTCTCTGTGTGACTATCATAAATAAATAAAAATTTAATAAAAAAAATAAATAAATTGTATTGTGGTTAATATTAAAATAAAAGCACCATAGTTCCTAAATCACTCTCAGAAATTTCTATTGCACGGAAAACCATGGAGATGATGGTATCGAGAAGGAAAGGGAAGCCACTTCTATTTCTATTTAAGGTTCTATCTGCAGGGATGCCAGAAGCATGCTTCAAATTCACCTTTTTTTTTTTTTTTTTTTTTTAAGAATTACATTTTATATGCTATTTGGCATTGTTTCATTTTTCTGGTTATAAGTTTTTAAAAAGCCGGAATGTCTGTTCACTTACATTGTGCTCGCTTCTCCTTTGATGGTCACGGAACATTGTTTTCTCATTTTGTTGGATGTAACTAGTATTGATTGAGCTGTAGACCGGCTTCCCCCCACATTTGGCTCAGCCCCAAGGCACAAGCTCCTAGCTGCAGTATTTACCCAACACTTCCCAGATTCGATATTTTATGGCCTATCATCTCATGGTCTTCAGGTTGCCAAGGGCATCCTGTCACTCAGGGCAGAATTCTAGTAAATGACTTACGACAGGAATTTCATATAATAGGGGAAAACATATAAGTCAAAGGTTGCATTTTAACCGTGTTAGTGTGAATCCTTGACTCATTTTCTTGCACACCTGCAAAGACATTTATAGCCATGGGGTGGAAATAAAGGGGTTTCTTGGATTGAAAATTGAAACACAATGACAATTTGTTTTTAAATTGCTATTTCCAGACATTTTATCAAATATAGTAGAAGTAGACTTTCTTATATCTCTAGCCGTCATGTAGCAGCAGTTTTATGGCCCAGAGGGCTCTTTATGAAAACATGGAATGTTAGGGCACTCAAAATCCACTTTACTGTGCAGAAAGTTTATCCCATAGATTACTTGTCATTTTTTAATGAGAAGGATTTTACACCTGAAACTAATATAACACTATATGGTAACTGTACTAGAATTAAAATAAAAGCTTAATTTAAAAAAATGAACAAGAAAGCTTTGATATTTCACATTCAGCAACCTATTTTCCCAAGGATTTGAATTTTTTTTAAAATCCAGTTAATTAAGATACAGTGTAATATTAGTTTTAGGAGTACAATGTAGTGATTACAATTCCATATGTCATCTGGTGCTCAGCACCTGTGCCCTCACCTTTTTTCACCCATTCCCCATCCACCTAACCCCTCTGGTAACCATAAGTTTGTTCCCTGTATTTAAGAGTCTGTTTTTTGGTTTGCTTCTCTCTCGTTTCCCCCTTTGTCAGTTTGTTTTGTTTCTTAAATTCCACGTATGAGTGAAATCACGTGGTACTCGTCTTTCTCTGACTGACATTTCACTTAGCATAATACACTCTAGCTCTATCCATGTCCTTGCAAATGGCAAGATTTCATTCTTTTTTATGGCTGATTAATATTCCATTATATATATACATGTATATCCTTTACATACATATATACATATATATGTATATATAAAATATATGTATATACATATATGCACATATACATGTATATATAATCACCTCTTCTTTATCCATTCATCAGTCCATAAACAGTTGGGCTTTTTCCATAATTTGGCTGTTGTAAATGATACTGCTATCAACATTGAGGTGCATGTATCCCTTTGAATCAGTATTTTTGTAATCTTTGGGTAAATAGCTAGTAGTACAATTGCAGATCATAGGGAAGTTCCATTTTTAACTTTTTGAGGGATCTCCATACTGTTTCCCAGAGTGACTGAACCAGTTTGCATTCCTACCAACCAACAGTATAAGAGGGTTCCCTTTCTCCATATCCTTGCTAACACCTGTTGTTTCCTGCATTGTTGAGTTCAGCCATTCTGACAGGTGTGAGGGGGTGATCAGTTTTGCCAACACCGTTTGTTGAAGAGGCTGTCTTTTTCCCATTGAATATTCTTTCCTGCTTTGTCAAAGATTAATTATATAGTTCTGGGTTCATTTCTAGGTTTTCTATTCTGTACCATTGATTTGTGTGTCAGTTTTTGTGCCATTACCATACTGTTTTGATCACAACAGCTTTGTGATATAACTTGAAGCCTGGAATTATAATGTCTCCAGTTTTGCTTTTCTTAATCAAGGTAGCTTTGGCTATTCAGGGTCTTTTGTGGTTCCATACAAATTTTAGGATTGTTTGCTTTAGCTCTGTGAAAAATGCTGGTGGTGTTTTGATAGGGATTGCACTTTATGTTTATATTGCTTTCAGTAATATAGACATTTTAACAATACTTATTTTTCAGGGCAGCCCGGGTGGCTCAGCGGTTTAGCTCTGCCTTCAGCCCAGGGTAGGATCCTGGAGACCTGGGATCGAGTCCCATGTCAGGTTCCCTGTATGGAGCCTGCTTCTCCCTCTGCCTGTGCCTCTTTCTCTCTCTTTCTCTCTCTGTCTCTCATGAATGGATAAATAAAATCTTTTTAAAAAAAAATACTTATTTTTCAAGCCATGAGCTTGGAATGTCTTTCAATTTTTTTTTTAATTTTTTTAATTTTTTTATTTTTGCATCACCTTGGATTTCTTTCATCAGTGTTTTACCGTTTTCAGAATACAGGTCTTTCATCTTTTTGGTTAAGTTTGATCCTGGGTGTCTTCTTGTTTTTGATGCAATTGTAAATGGGATTGTTTTCTTAATTTCACTTTCTGCTGCGTCATTATTAACATATAGGAATGCAACAGATTTCTGTACACTGATTTTGTATGCTGTGACTTTACTGAATTCATTGATGATTTCTAGAAATGTTTTGGTGGAGTCTTTTGGGTTTTCTATATATAATATCATATCATCTGCAAATAGTGAGAGTTTTACTTCTTCCTTACCAAATTGGATGCCTTTTATAGCTTCATGTTGTCTAATTATGTGGCTAGGACTTCCAGTACTGTGCTGAATAAAAGTGGTGAGAATGGACATTCATATCTTCATTCTGACCTTTGGGAAAAAACTCTGTTTTTCATGATGTTTTTCATATATGGCCTTTACTATCCTGAGATATGTTCCCTTTAGATCTACTTTGCAGAGGTTTTGTTTTTTTTTTTTTCATCATGAATGTATTGTACTTTGTCAAATGCTTTTTCTGCATTTATTGAAATAATCGTACAGTTTTAATCCTTTATTTTTTTAATCTTTTCTTTTATTGATGTGACATGTCTCATTGATTGCTTTGCAAATATTAAACCACCCTTGCATCTTGAGAATAAATCCCACTTGATTGTAGTGTACAATTTCTTTTAATATATTGTAGGTTTTGGTTTGCTAGTATTTTGTTGAGGATTTTGCATCTATATCCATGAAGGGATAGAAGACTTTTTTAGATACATGTTTCATATATCTTTTCTCCTATTTTCTCCAGGATTTGTCTATTCATTTTCTTAGAAGTATCTTTTGATTAACAGAAGTTTTAATTTTTAAAGTATTCTAATTTATCCCTGTTATTTTTTTTATAGTAGTAATTTCTGAGTTATGTCCAAGAAATACATATTTGGCCACAGAGAAATTCTCCCATTTTTTTTCTTCTAAAGATATTATGGTTTTAGGTTTTATGTTCTGTGATTCAACTTGAATCAATCTTGGTATACACAATGAGATGGAGGTCAAATTTTATTTAATTTTCCCAAGAAGATACCCATTTTTTCCAGCACTGCTTATTGAAAATATTTTCCTTCCCTCATTGAATTGCATTAGTGGAAAATCAGTTGACCTCATAAATGTAATCTATTTCTGCACTATATATTCTGCACCATTGAACTAGATGTTGATCTGTATGTCAATATTAGACTGATGAGAGTAGCTTTGTAGGTCTTGAAATCAAGTAATATAAGTGCTTTGTTCCTTATCAAAATTGTTTTGGCTATTCTACATTCTTTGCATTTCCATTAAATTTTAAAATCCTCATGTTAAATGCTAATGAAAGCCTACAAGGATTCTGATCGGAATTATGTTCAATATGTAGGTTAATTAGGAGATAACTAACACCTAATAATTTTGAGTATTTTAGCCCATGAACATGACATTCTCTTCATTTACTTAGCTTTTGTGTAGCTTTTTTTTTTTCATAGCAGTGCTTTGCACATTTTAGCATAGAGGTCTTGCATGTTTTTGTTAAATTCACTTCCAATAATTTTACATTTTTTGTATTATTGTAAAAGAATTGAATTTTATTTCATTTTCAATTTTCATTGCTAATACTTAGATATACATTTGGTATGTTATAACTGACTTTGTATGCTAAATTCACATATTAGTTCTAATAGTTTATAGGTTCCTTAGTATTTTCTACCAAGGAAACAATCATATTATCACTATATATAGGTAGTTTTACTTCTTACTTTCCCAACATTATTCTTTTTCTTTCCTTATGCACTTATTAGGACTTCCTGTGTGAATGGGGAATAGAGGTAGTAAGAGCAGATATTCTTGCCTTGTTCTCAAATTTTGGGGAAAAAAACTAATATTTCATCAATAAGAATGTTAGCTTTGGGTTTTTCTTAGATGTGCTTATCACATTGAAGAAAATTCACTTTACTCTTGGTTTACTGGAGAGTTTGTATCATAAGTAATAAATGTCATCTAATTTTCTAACATCTATGAAAATGATTATATGACCTTTTAAATTTTTAATATGTATATTTTTAAATGTTTGTTAGTATGATAATTACACTGATTGATGTTAAAGTATTAAATCAACTTTACATTTTTTTAATAACTCCATCTTATCATGCTATAACCAAATTATTTATTGCTGGAATTTTATCAAATACAGTTTTAGGGAATATTTTCTCCCATTCTGTGGATCGTCTTCTCATTCTCTTGATGATGTGTTTCACAGTGTGGAAAATTTTAATTTAATGAAGTCCAGCTTATCAATTATTTTTTTTGTGCATGACGTCCTTAGGGGGTGTAGCTAAAGGTCATCACCTACTCACAATCATCTAGATTTTTTTCTATGCTATTTTCCAAGAGGTTAGTAGTTTTGTGTTTTTACATTTAAGTCTGTAATCTCTTTTGAATTAATTTTTGTGAAATATAGGAGGTCTGTCTCTAGATTCATTTTTGGGAATGTGGATTTCATTCTCCCATCACCACTTATTAAAAAGACTATCTTTTTTCCATTGAATTGCTTTTGATCCTTCAGGTTAAAGATAAGTTGATTTTATTTGTGTGAGTCTATTTTTGGGCTGTCTATTCCATTCCACTAATTTATTTGTCTATCCTTTCACCAATACCACCCTGTCTTGATTATTGTAGCTTTATAATTAGTCATGAAGCAGGTAGTATCAGTTCTTTGATTTGTTATTCTTTTTCTGTATAATTTGGCTATGCTGGGTCATTTCCCTCTCTATAAACTTTAGAATCAGTTTGTCAATTTTCAACGAATAACTTGCTGGGATTTTGATTTGTGTTGTACTGAATCTGTAGATTGAATTTCAAGGAATTACATCTTGACAATATTGAAGAAATATTAATTTAGTTATTCTTTAATTTCTTTCAACAGACTTTTGTAGTTTTCTTCACACAATCTTGAATATAAATTATTAGATTTGTACCAAAGTATTTAATTTTGAAGGAGTGCTAATGTAAAATGATACTGTATTATTAAATTAAAATTCCACTCATTTATTACTGATGCACAGGAAAATAATTGACTTTTGTATATTAACCTTGTATCCTGCAACCTTGCTATAACTGCATGTTAATCCAGGAATTCTTTTTGTCAATTCTCTTGGATTTTCTGTATAGAAAATCATTTCATCTATGAACAGACAGTTTTAGTTCTTTCTTCCCAATGTATATATCTTTTATTCCCTTTTCTTGTCATAGTGCACTGGCTAGGCCTTCCAGTAAGATGTTGGAAGGAGTGAGGAGAGGGGACACCATTGCTTTTTTTCTGATCTTAGAGGAAAAGCTTTTATTTTCTCACTATTAAGTATAATATTAGCTCTACATTTTTTGTAGATATTCTTTACCAAGTTAAGAAAATATCTTTCTGTTACTAGCTTGCCAAGAGTTTTATCATGAATAGGTGATAGATTTATTTAAATATGTATTTTTAAAATGCTTTTTTAAGCTTTCTTTATTTTTCTTAATTTACATATAATTGACATATACCATTATATTAATTTCAAGTACACAACATAATGTTGCAGTACCTGTATATGTTGTGAAATGATCATCACAATAAATCTTGTTAGCATCCATCAGCATACATAGTTATAATTTCTTTTATTGTGATGAAAACTTTTAAGATCTATTCTTTTAGGAGCTTTCAAATATATAATAGAGAATTATTAACTGTAGACTTCATACTGTACATTATATCCCCCTTATCTTATAGCTGAGAAGTTTGTATTTTTTAACACCCTACCCCCATTTTATCCATCCCCCACCTTTCTTTTTTAATGTATTTTATTTATTTATTCATGAGAGACACAGAGAGAGAGGCAGAGACACAGGCAGAGGAAGAAGCAGGCTCCCTGCCACGTGGGACTCAATCAGGGGTCTCCAGAATCAGGCCCTGGGCTGAAGGGGGCGCTAAATCACTGAACCACCTGGGCTGCCCCATCCCCCACCTTTCTGCCCCTGGTAACCACCAATCTATTCTCTATATCCATGAGGTCAGTTTTTTTTTTTTTCTTGTTTTTTTTTTCTTGCTTTTTGTCTTTTGTATTTTAGGTTCCATATATAGTGAGATCATGCAGTACTTGTCTTTTTGTGTCTGACTTATTTCACTTAGCAAAATCCCCTCAAGTTCCATCCATATTGTTGCAAATGGCAAGACTTCCTTCTCTTTATGGCTAAACAATACTCCATTTTGTGTGTGTGTGTTTGTGTGTGTGTGTGTGTGTGTGTGTGTGTGTGTGTATTGTATCCATGAACATGAAATATCTCTTCATTTATTTAGTTATTCTTTGATTTCTTTTTAGTTATTCGATTTCTTTCATCAGACTTTTGCAGTTTTCTGCATATAGATCTTGAAGATATTTTGTTATGTTTGTACTTAAGTATTTCATTGGGTGGTGGGTGTTCTACTTTTTATGCAACAGCAAGAAAATGCAACAAGGCAGAAAGTTGGAGTGACTATGGAATGAATTTGGAGCTTAACTGATGTATTATGCTTTTCTCTAGGATTACATTCATGTGCTGCATGCTGTTCAAAGCATGAAAAATGTTACCTTATATATTTTGCCCACTTTTAAAGTTTTTACCAAGAGTGCAAGTACTGAACCATTTATTTTCTTGTTGCTGGAAGCAGTAGTCTCAGTGTGAGTTCTTTTACATTATTCATTAACTAGACACACATTTCCAATGTCAAAGGATTCTGGAGACACAGAGCCCAACAAAAATGACCAAGCTCCATCCCTCATAGAGCTTATTCTTTGTGAATAATGAACAAGAATATGAATGGACAAGTAAAGAGGTGACCAAAAAAATCTGTAAAGAAAAAAAGAGCAATATGAAGGCAATTCAGGGAGTTGTGGGCTACTAGAGTAGCCTTTTAAAGGAGTTTTTATTTAAGCTGGTCCTTGAAAGCTGAGAAGGAGATATATATTTTAGGAAAAAGTGTTTAGTTAAGAAACAGCAGTTGCACAGATTCTTGAGAAAGAATTGAGAAATTAGAGGAAGAGAATCATGCCCTGATTCTTTTCTCATATGTCAATCTGTAGTTAACTAAAACAATTTCTTGTTAATGCTCATTTTTAAAAAGAATTTTCCTAGGGTGCCTGGGAGTCTCAGTTGATTAAGTGTCTGACTTCAGCTCAGGTCATGATCTTGGGGTCCTGGGATCGAGCCCTGTGTTGGGCTCTCTCTCAGTGGGGAGTCTGCTTCTCCCTCTCCTTCCCTCCCTCCCCCCTGCTTGTGCTTTCTTTCTCTCTCAAATAAATAAATATATTTCTTTTTAAATAAAAGAATTTTCCTTTTGAGTGTTTCCTTCTGCCTCTTGTAAGTCAGTCTGATAGCACCCTTTCTGATATTATCTTTTGCTTTGGGTAACCTCTCCTGCTTCTTCATTTCTAGGCACCAATTATAATAACCTTTGGTTTGTAAAGACTAAAAACGAGAAGTGCCTGATAGAAATGTTCATGTGTGCATATGTGCATGCTTCTATTGCTGCCCATGATGGTATTATCTCTTCTAGTTGAAAAAACAGAGAGAATAGAGGGATGTTGGCAGAGTTGACCTTAAAGAAAGATAGTTATAAAGGATTTTAGGGATGCCAGAGGGCTCTGATTCCAAATTATTTCTGTTAGAATGACTTCAATCAGAAAATGAAGAATATTCATGAATATTCCTAATATATTTTGGGTCTGAAATCATAGATCTTTTAGAATAAAGTCCCATGTTATATCTATTATTTCCTTGCCTGCACTTTCTTTATCTTTGAGATAATCTTCTGAGTCTGAGAACAGTTTTGGGTTCTCTTTGAAATGCAAATATCTTTGGAAGGTGTAGCCTATTAGACCATTTTTAACCAACTAGCAGGGATCATTGCCTTACCTGTAATGTACTGAAGGAGCAAGGTCAATAGGAAATAGACACAGTCCTAAGGAAGTTGAGGCCTCTGAAAAATGAATGGGAAGGATTGAAGACCAATACCTCATTTAAACAGGTACATTAATAATAAAGCTACCATTGAGTTGTAAAATTTAATGAAAAAACATTCATAGAACACTGAGCATAGAGCTGGGCATATTGGAGATGCTCAATTGATGGTAACAATTTATTGACTCTTCATGCTGTGTTCAAAAGAAAGATTAAAATGTTATAAACAAGCAATTTCTAGAAAAGTGATAATAATATTAAGGTGAATGAGTGAGATGGCATAGCCTTTTGTTTCTATTTTTCTTTGGTATTATCAAAGTATTTTGAAAAATGATAAACACCAGGTACAACTTTTAAATTTAACATGAAATTTCCACCCTGTGCTAATCATCATAAAATTCATAATTTATATTATACTGCAATTTAAAATTTAAAATACAGGGGCAACTGCGTGGCTTAGTTGGTTAAGCATTTGACTCAGTTTTGGCTCAGGTCGTGAGATCAGCCTCATGTTGGGCTGCACACTGAGTGTGGAGACTGCTTGAGATTCTTTCCCTTTCCCTCTCTCTCTGTTTCTCTGATCATGCTGTGTCTCTCAAATAAACAAATAAAATCTGTAAAATTTAAAATACAAATATTATATAGATTTTAAAATGTATCACATATAATCTAAATACCATAGGACTTAACACTCACCATTATCTTTGTAAAAATATATACATAAACTTTTTTTATCCAACAGTTGAGATATAATTGACATATAGCATTGTGTAAATTAAAGGTGCACAGTGTGTTGATTTGACACACTTATATACTTATATATTGTCTTATAACTGTCATTTTTGTGTGTGTGGTGAGAATTTGCAATCTTAGCAACTTTCACGTATGTAATACAGTATCATTAACTATAATCACCATGTTGTAGCTTAGATCCTCAGAACTCATTCATCTTATATGTGGAAGTTTATACTCTGACAAGCATCTCCTCCCCTTTTCTCCCACCCCAATCCTCTCATAATCACCATTCTATTCTATTTTTATGACTTTAGTGTTTTTAGATTCTGCATATAAGGGACATTATACGGCATTTATCTTTCTCTGACTTATTCACTTCATATAATGTCCTCACTTAGCATAAGATCCATCCATGTGTTGCAAATGGCAGAATTTCCTTTTTTCACATGGCTGAATAAGATTCCATTGAGTGCATATACCACATCTTCAATATTCATTCTTGCAATGATGGTCACTAGGGTTGTTTCTTTATCATGGCTAATGAGAATAATCCCACAGTGAACACAAATAGTGCAGGTATCTCTTTGAGATCTTGTTTTCATTTCCTTTGGATATGTACCCAGAGATAAGACTGCTGGATCATATGGTAGTTTTTTTTTTCTTTTTTTTTAATTTTTGAGGAATCTGCATACTGTTTTCCACAGTGGCCACACCAGTTGACATTCCTACCAACAGTGCACAAGCATTCCCTTTTCTCCATGTCTTCACCAGCATGTGTAATTGCTAGTCTTTTTTATGAGAACAATTCTAACAGGTGTGAGGTGATGTCTCATTGCAGTTTTGATTTGTGTTTCTCTGATGATGCGCAGACTGCTTTTAACAGAAGGAAATTTTATATTGTTTAATCTTTATCTTAAAATTATATTCATTTTATTTTCCCTATAAAATTTAATCATAAGTCAACTACTTATTTTTGCTTGATAATCCCTTATTCAGCCTATCATAGTACTTTGCAAACATTTCTATATATAAATTAAAAATAATTTATATTTTATTTCAAATAATCATGAAACTCTAAGTATTTTTTCTGGGTTGAATTGTTATTATAATTCTAGTAACAAACAAGTAATCAACATATTACATATATTTGAATAAATAGTAAAAAATAAGAGCACTTCTTTAATTAGAAAAAATATCTCATCTGAAGCTGGATGGAACTTTTGATAATTTGTTCATATTATTGAAAATAAAAATTATTGCTAGACTACACAAAGTTCAGCATTGGCTCAATACTTATTTTTTATTTTTAGTAGAAAAACTTTGCTTGAATGGATGGAAACAAAATGATTTTTGTTATGGCATTATTACTCAATTCTTTGAATTCCTTCTTAATTATATGCCCCAAATTACATAGTGATCTATCACCAAAAATTATTTTTAATGGCTTATGGATTGAAATCTCCATAGGTCCTTTTTCACATTTGATGAAAGTCTTTTACAAGTTCTGCAAACAAATATTTATTACCCTCTCATTAATCGTTCACTTTTCTTAACACCTGTATCCATATTTCAAATTGTCCTTTAGATTAGAATCGGGGATAAAACCAAGATTCCTTTCTTGGGAAAAGTGGGAGAAACTTAATAAGGTCAAGCCCACTGAGTTAGCTGGTGTAATAAAGCACCCATTATTGGCTTGCCGATATCATATATCCCCCACCCCGACCCACTGCCTAGACTGTACTTAGCATTTGTGGTGGGCAGAAAAGTGCATCCCCCTCACCTAAAGGATGTCCATGCTCTAATCCCTGGAACCTGTAAATTCGTTTCTTTACATGGCAAAGAGCTCATTAAATTTGCAGATGAAATTAAGGTCAATAATAAGCTAGCTTTAAAATAAGGAGAGTGTCCTGATTTATCTGGGTGGAACCAGTGCAATCAGAAGCGGGAGAGCGAGGCAGAAGAATTATTGTCAGACAGAGGCCAACCGGGAAGGATTTAACTTGCTCTTGTTAGCTTTGAAAGTGCAGGAAGGAGCCCATGAACCAGGGAGTGTAAATGCCTCTAGAACCTGGTAAAGGCAGGGAATCAGCCTCCCCCAGAACTTCTGGAAAGGAACACAGCCTTGGTATTAGTTCAGTGAGACCTGTGTTGGACTTTTAACCTAAGAAATAACTATAAGATAAATCTGTGTTTTTTTAAGCAACTGAGCTTATAGCAGTTTCTTTTAATGAGACTGTATCCTGTTCTTTATTGTAAGCATTATGCCCCCCAAAAATTTGTTTGATAAATTTTGTTGATTTGACTTTGTTAAAGTCTATTGTGTGCCTGGATTAAGAGATGAGAGGCCATGAGTTGAAATGAGGAACAAGCATCATTCACAAATCTATTGTTGCCAACAGCCTGGAGCACTGTCCTGAAAGGGTTCCAAGGCTTCCTATGGGATGAAGAATAAAGACCACATATTGATTAATGGCATGCACAATGGACATGGACTAGGGTACATGTCTGCCAGTCTAGAGCATGAGTCATAATCCCAAAGCTGGCTTCCACAGCACAGGTTAGAATAAGCATATTTTTGAAACTTAGCCAACCAGGGAGGCACATATCTTGGAACCATTCTTTTCCTGAGATAATGGTTTGTGGATTAAACTCAAAGCATATATTGAACTTTTTATTAAGCTAAGCAATGAAATTAAGCTGTTAGAGGACATGGATCCCATCTCTGGAGCTGACCATGAGAAATAGATGCCAGCAAGAGGCTATACAATAGTGCTCCTGAGGTGCTGCAGGTAATAAGGTGTGTGTATCACAATGGAGGGAACAATAGATTAAGCCACGAGTTTAGACCAAGCTCTACAAAAATATACTCAGTGCTTCGGTCCACTATTAACCCAGGACAACCCAGTCATGCTCCAAGGAGTCAGCAGCAGTAAAAATGAGTCATTGGCATTCCAGGGTCTGGTGAAAAGTTTCTTGGAATATCCTATCATATAATTAATTGCTTTTGCATTTTCCTTCTGCTCAATTTCAATTTCTGTGTAAGTCTTGGACTTGATCTGTTTCCTACTTCAGGGTTAAAGTTGTCTACTTAGCGTTGCTGGTAGAAAGATGCCCCAGGAATGACTCTGTTAGAACTCCTCACTGTGTACTATGACTGTTTTCTGACTGGTGACCTACTGACTCCTAAAGAGCCTCAAGGGCTTCATTGTTCAATTCTCCATTGCCTGCATCTGTACCCTTGAGTGCTACAGTTAACAAGGTTATTCTAGTAGCCAAAGATATGACATGTGAAACTCAGACTAAATTTATTATTAGGGAAATCAAATAGTATGATTAGGCTGATGAAAATATATTACAGCCTATAGTATTTTACTTTTAATGGCATTCCTAACATTCTCAGAACACCCTCAGATTGACAGGTTTTACGTACTGTGCTCATTGTCCAAGTAAAGGAAGTGAGGGGCAAAGAAGCTAGGATATCATCTATGATTATACACTTAGCAAATAGCACGGTTGGGGCTATACTTCAAGGCTTGTGAATCTTAAGTCAATTCCTTCTTGAAAGTGCACTTGATCTGGATGAGGGTGAAGGAGGTGTTCACAGACCAATATCTAGCCTCTAGGGGTTCTCCAGTCACTGCAGCCACTTATCAGCTGCCTATTCTGGGCAGGGGCACACCAGTTTTGTTAAAGCAAATTCTTTCCGCTCTTTCAGGATGTTGTTTCCATTAGTTAATTTTATAGAAACAATATGCCAGAACAGGATGTTAAAATAGATTTCCCCTAATAAATTTGATTAGAATTCTCAGTCTCAGTACAATGTTATATCACTTAGAATTTATTGACAGGGAGATGTGAAAAATGCACCTACATCCAAATGGGTTCTCAGGTTTGGGCTGAGAGTTCTATCTTTGAACTGTGAGTTATTGAGCTGCCACATATGAGTGGCAATATATCTGTTCTGACCTCTAAGCAGATTTCATTGTGGAAAACGTCATTCTCAAGCTTTGTCCTTGACTGTGTCACATGGAAGAATTATGTGGTATCCACCAAGGAAACATCTACTTCTGATGCACTTAATGGAATCTAACCTGAAGTTTATTTCATGAAGAATGGGCTCTTGTTGAGGTAGGAGTCCTGAGTTATGGTTTCATTACTCTTCAGCTATAATATTAGTAAAGGTACAAAGGTGTGAAAACCAAAATGAAAACCAAGCCTTTCTTTCCATGGCTGACCCTGATGACGTTTTATTTAAGAGTCTGGGATAGTCTGGAGATTTGGGGCAGGATGTTCTGATTTGAGTCACTATAGAAAAGGACATTTTAAAAAAAGATTTTATTTATTTCTTTTTATGAGAGACACAGAGAGAGAGGCAGAGACATAGGTAGAGGGAGAAGCAGGCTACTTTTGGGGAGCCCAATGCGAAACTTGATCCCAGGACCCCAGGATCATGCTCTGAGGCAAAGGTAGATGCTCAACCACTGAGCCACCCAGGCTCCACAGAAAGTGACAGTTTTACATGTTAATGTAGTATAGGTATAATGTAGCATTAACAATCCAAGTTCACTCTAGTAATAATATATATATCTACACATGTATCTGTCTACATATAATCACACATACAATTTCTTATTATTTACAATAGACTATAAATGGATTGTTTTATACGTATGTATATGTATATTCTAATCATATAATCTTATATGAGTGTGCATATGTGGTATGTATATAGGTATATGTGTGTATACATATGTATGTATGTGTATATATATGTGTGTATGCATATATGTGTATATATGAACACACATAGGCACTCTGTACTTAGTTAATTCAATGAATAAATGAGGGATCCCTGGGTGGCGCAGCGGTTTGGCGCCTGCCTTTGGCCCAGGGCGCGATCCTGGAGACCGGGGATCGAATCCCACGTCAGGCTCCCGGTGCATGGAGCCTGCTTCTCCCTCTGCCTGTGTCTCTGCCCATCTCTCTCTCTCTCTCTCTGTGACTATCATAAATAAATAAAAATTAAAAAAAAATGAATAAATGAGCTTTAGGCTTCATCTGGTTCGAGTCTTCATTTTACAAGTGAGGGAAATAATTCTCTACATGAGTGTGGGGTGGGTAGAGTGGTTAAGGTATTGACCAGTTAGCGCTTTTGCTTAGTTCAAGGTAATCATAGATACTGTAGTGGGAATAGAATTGCCATTATTATCAGAGACTTCAGCTGCTCTTTACAAGGTGTTATGTCTTGAGAGAGCTAATCTCTCCAAGACCAAGTTTCTTTTTGGTAGAATGAGAAAAATAATACATACTTCTCTGAAATGTGACCATCAAAAGAGAAAATGCATTTTAAAAGATTTGATATTTTCTGCTTCTAAATAACTGTTAGTTCTTTCATTAAGCCTTGCTATTTCTTGCTGTAGTTTTGTAAGAGACACATAGGGTTAAACTTATCAAGCAGAGTTAAACACGACTAAAGAGCCAGGTGTAGGCAAAGAACGAAGACAACCAGCTGTGACTTCTTCCACTCATTTTATTTTTATTCAGTTCATAAAATGATCAAAAGCAGAGACAACTGTGAGATCTGTTGAGATTAAGAATTTGTAACCCAAACAGGATAATTTGAATCTTAAAGTAATGCAAATAAGGTAAAGAGTTTCCTGCTTGAAGATATGTATTCATTGCAACCTCTCAATGATGACAATAGGAATTCATATATGATACTACTAGAAACCATGTTTTGAAAGGTACAAAGAAATGACAAAATCATATAAAGTGATAGGCTGTGGAAGGGTGGGGGTTCTAATGAAACATGACCAAGTCAATGTGAAGAAAGTTAGCCTATTTTGTAGCTACTGAACTATCAACATTATATAATCCATGAGTGGATCTTTAAGTCCTTTGATCGTGTGCAACATTGAGCTTAGGTTCGAGTTCACACCAAAAGGAATGTTAAAATGCATTGACAAGGGAGAGCTGTTGCGCAGATGTTTGAATATCTTATGAATCCCTATGTTGTTTCTATCTTGGCTATATAGGGGAAGTTGTTTTAGGAAACATGAACTAAATATTTGTATATTATAAATACTTGAAATTAGTGTCAGAATCATTATTTGGATGCAGTTTTCCTTGATAGCACCTGTCAAAGTAAGAATTTAGAATTTTTTGTGCTTATATGTTAATTGCCACTGCTTCTTCTATTAGATAAGATCAATAATGCTAACTATCATTCCTACTTCTTCATTTCTTGCATCCTCTATTTGGCCATAAATAGTTGCTCAATAAATGCTTATTGAATAAATGAATAATTTTTAGTGGGATATATGTTTATTTGTTTCTATATCCTCAGTATCTGGTTTAGTCCCTTCTGCATTATTGATTGTCTCAGTCAAAGAACCTCTCTCTTTCTTTCTCTCTCATCTATTTACTTTGACATGGTATCTGAATAGCACCAGCGATCCACTTACCAGTTGCTGGGCCTGCCCAGTATTATCCTATAGAGGGTGGATTTTTTACACATCACTCAAAGAATAACCATAACTAAGATGATCTGAGATCACTATTTTTCCTCCAGAGGCTGACTCACAAAAACACTAAAGGCTAGAAAAGTTCAAATGATGTTATCTGTTGTCTTCTCAGACTTTAGTGGGTGTTGAATGTATGATGTGGTTTGAAAAAAATTTGTATGACTTGCTCAGGCTCCAGAAATATGTGAAATGTGTTACTGATCACATTCATGGTTTGATCATAGAGAATTATTTCCAAGAAACTTTTTTCCAGTCAGTTACCAGTGTGCTTTTATAAAAGGATTCTACATAAACTAGAAAGATAAGGTGCCTTAAAAAATTCAAATATAATACGACTGTCTAGTACTAGTAACAATATGAGTTATGAATAATAATATGAGCAACAATACAGGAGTAATGATACAGAAAGTATCAGTAAAACACCAGTCCTGCTGTGTAAAAACAATGAAAAAATTAAAGTTTCCAACTGATAGGATATTATTCTGCTATGGACTTAATTGTGTCTCACCAAAATATGGTGAAGCCCTAACCCCCAAAATAACTGTGTTTGAAGGTAGGGCCATAAGAAGGTAATAAAAATTAAATAGGGTCTTAAGGGTAAGGCCTTGATATGATAGGATTAGTGTTCTTACAAGAAGAGACCCCAGAGAGCTCGCTCATTCTCTTCCATACCCTTGCACTTGGACAAGCCAGAGGTCACGCAGCAAGAAGCCACCTGAGACCCAAGGGAAAAGCTCTCACTGAACCCCAACCCTGCTGGAACCTTGCTGCTGGACTTCATGCCTCCAGATCTGTGAGAAAGTAAATTTATATTGCTCAATAAAATTCCCTGATATTTGTTATGGCAGCCCAAGCAGATGACATTTTCCATGGAGTGGGGCCAGAAAGGTGAATTCATTCTTATTTTCCTTTCACTCTTATCTGTTCTGATTAGAAATCATTTTCTAAAATGTTATTGCCCTACTGTTTCCTGTCTAAAATCTGAGTCCTCCATGACACTGCCAGAATCCTAACTTTGAAGCTCTTACCCAAGGGATTGCAAGAGTTCCTGTCTCCTGGTGCCTGCAATACTCTCCTTGCCTCCATTTATTTTTTATTTTTATTTATTTATTTATTCATTCATTCATTCATTTATTTTTATTTTTTGCCTCCATTTATTATTATGTTACCAGCGGGCTCTTTCCGAAGTACAACACTGGTCATATTATTCTCCTGCTTAAAAGCTGTAAGTATATATCTTTTGACAGAAGAACAAAATCCAATTTCCTTGAGTGGCATTACACTCATCCTGTACAAGTTCTTGTCTGTCCCTAGACTCATCTCTTGCCATGTGGTTGCTGTCTTCAACTCAGTATTTCAAACCCAGTGAGCTATTTAAAATTTCTTAAAGATGTCTTTCTGTTTCAGAACACTGAGGTGTTTATTAAGTAGTTGGACGACTATTTACCTATAATTTCCTTTTCTTTTTTGCCTTCACTGAAAAGATTTGCTTATCTTTAAAAATTCAGCTTAATTACAATCACCTTTATAATACTATTTTCCTTGACTTTTTTGTATCCATATTGGTAAAATTGTCTATACCCTGTCTGTGTGTATCCTTCCATAATAACTGAACTATAACATGATCACAGCACCTGCAATTTTCTTTTTTTAAAAAATATTTTATTTATTTATTTATTTGAGAGAAAGAGAGGGAGGAAGAGAGAGAGAGAGAGAGAATGCACAGAAGGAGAGGGAGAGCAGATTCCCCACTGAGCAGAGATTCTGATATGGGTTTCAATCCCAGGACCGCAAGATCATGACCTAAGCTGAAGTTAGATGCTTAACCTGCTAATTCACCCAGGCAGCTCATCACCTACAATTTTCTATTCTTATGTTCTAATTTGTGTATGTAGTCATTCATCCCTATTATTTTGTCCCAGTGTTACTCATTTATTTGTGTAATGAAATCAAAATGATTAATATGAGAGGGTTCTCAGACTTTTCTTTCTTCTCAGAATACAAAAGGGAATTCTGAATGTGCCATGCCAATTCTTCTGTTACCTCCTGGAAGATTCTCAAGATTGTAAAAGGAGGCAAGTTCTGTAGGTTACATAACATGCTGAGAGACGTGACCATGTCTCTGTGCAGGTTACATAACTTGCTGAGAGTCAGTGCAGGGGACAGAATGATGGAAGATGGCCATTACCAAGCAGCAGGCTGGGGATGGGGCCAGTGAATACTGTGCTCCTTTATTTTCTCTTGTTCTACAGTCTGTTGTTGGTGTCTCCCGTTAGTCAAAATCAACCAAAATCTCAATAAAGAGAGAGCCAGAAAGTCTATGTGAGACCATCTATATAAGAAAGATTTTTAAAGCATAAAGCTGGGAGGATGAGGGTTAAAGATGGTGGTATGGGGAAAACAGAACATCCAGCATGAGAGAGTATCTCTTATGATCACCTTCTAGGAATAGCCTAGAGTAGCATTCTTGTGAGTCCTATTGATCTCATTTGAATTATTTCTGTTTTATAAATCAATCCTTATGACCAACCCCTGAACTTTATGTGGAATAAATTTCTCTAGAAATGAATAAATGATAACAGGAAAAGATTAATGCCTGAATAATAAATCAGAGTACTTTTTAGAAAGAGGATGGGAATGAATGTCAGGCAGTTATTTGCCCACCATTTCACTCAATGCATGGAAG
The DNA here is from genome assembly GCF_053574225.1 of Canis aureus. Lineage (NCBI taxonomy): Eukaryota > Metazoa > Chordata > Mammalia > Carnivora > Canidae > Canis > Canis aureus. The sequence continues at coordinate 16,631,893 of NC_135634.1, forward strand.
TAAATGATTTTAATGAATGGAAACTTCAATTTTTTAAATCTAGTTTACAATTACCACAGTGTGATGTTGTATACACAACTTTAGGATTTAAAAGCATGTTTATAAGATATGAAAAAAGAACTAGTATTTAATCAATGCCTCCAAGGTACCTTTAGCATTAGGTGCATTACATAATTTCATAATCATATACACCAGACAATAGGAATAATTTATACAAATGACTTAGTTGGTAAGTGGCAAATCTGGACTTCCATTTCACGGTTGTCTCTTTTTTTATGTAAAATTTTCAGGCCTTGCTTTTAATTTCTCTTACTTTGTAGCTGAGAAGTTATTTAAAAATCTTAGGAATACCTTATTACATGAAAAGGAGCAAGCTATAATTTATTATTGCACAAAAATTTAAAATATAAGTTGATTGTGATTACACAAATGCAGCTAAGGTTTATTTGTGCCTAGTACAGCCTCTATTAGTTATACAAATCCACTATTTCTGCAACTCTACTAAAATGTTTGTTGGTGGCATTGGAATGATAATTATTCCACCAGACCCTTGTACAGAGAGTGTTCTGTGGAAAGCTTGCTCTTTAACATGCTCAGAGCCGTGGTCATAAGCTTGAGAAATTATATTAAAGAGTTCTAGAAGTTCTCTTTGCTCCAGAAGTTGAGTCCTTAAATAATAATGTTCACTGTTAATCTTTAGGAAAGAGATATGTTAACCGGCATTTCCAGATTTATCTGAGCACAGAATCTTTTTTTTTTTTTTTAATTGAACACCCACTCACATTCACCTGGAATCTTGCTCAAAAGAACAGTTTGTGAGAAAGTAGTTTAACTCTAGCAGGAAAGAACTGTCATCCCCCTTTTGATTTAATCACCACCAGAATCAAATAAGGAAACAGAAGCTTATACGTGTTAATAATATGCCCACAGTTTTTTTCTTGAAGTACATCTTTCTAAAACATAAATACGCTATACAATTCAAAATCATAGACATATAATTTAGGGCTATAATTGAAGAGGGCCATTTCATGGTTATATTGTGTCTTCTTTTATTTTAAATTAAACCATTCACAATTCTGTCAAAGCAAAATCTGCCTTTTCTCGTAAACCTTTACAATTTTACTCATCCTACCAAAATAAGATACAGAAAAATTTTGAATTTTTAAAGGAATTTCCATAAGGAAAAATAACCAATAGGTTATTTGGATTATTTTCAGGGCCTGATCTAGAAGAGTTGTAATAAGGGGCATTTTCAAAGTATTTTTATTTCAAGTCATAATTTTCAGAACAAGTGATGGATTATTTTGTATATCTTCAGAGATGCCTTATATTCTTTACATAAGGCTGTGTTTTTCTTTTGGATATAATAAAATGTTATTTGGGCAATGCCTTCTGAATATGCTTGATTAGCATACTTGTAATAGCATTTTTGGCTAAACATAAAGTCTAATTTTAAAGACACGCTATTGTGTTGTTGGCCCTTTCAGAAAATGGAATATAAAGTATGTATCAAACAATGGAATCATTAACTCGGGCATATTTCATCCCAGTGTGAACATTCACAGGATGAAGAAATTCTAGTATATTTACTAAAAATGTGGTGGTCTCATAGCTTTTTCGAAGCTTTGGTTATAAACTTTGTAAATGTGGTTAGGGTGCAAATAAAGCCATATTCCTCTTAATGATCAAATTAATATGACTTTGAGCTCTTGTGTTTAATATTGAAGGCATTTATATTTTCCAGGTTTTCCTTCCACCAGTAGAAAAGATCAGCCTAGTTATAAAATCAGGACAGTTTGGCATGGAATCACTTTGTCCCCTGACTCACTGAGACTGGTTTCACGTTCTCTCAGGGACATCTCATTACAGACGTTTCTGGACTTCAACTCTTAGACCTTTCTGATGAGTTCATTTGATTCTCGGAAGCAGGTCTCACCCAGGCATAGGTGCATGATTAGCGTGGGGACCTGCTTACATCTGTGGGACCAAGAAGACATCCTATGATTTTCCAAGAGCAAGGTGGGTCCCTGTCAAAGGAAATTAAAATTATCTCCCAAGAGATCAAACCTGTAACATTCCCACATGTTGGTTTCTAAACCCAACCAGAGAAAAACAAAGTTCCTCTTTATGGGAACCCAACCACACATACTTTATTAAAACAACATCAGAATTATGAAAGAGCACATAATTACATAGTCAAATTTGACTCATAGCCGACATTGTTCATGTTTTGTGTCACTGAAGTGATAACCTCTGGCTGATATATTCTGAGGATGTTTGTATAAAGCCACAGAACATTAGAGCTCAGAGTGGCCTTAGGTATAATCTCTTGACTTTGCAGATGATCACAGGGAGAAGGACAAGCATAAATGCTTGTTCAATAGAGGAGTGGCACAATTCTAAAATGATATTCAAAGACACATCAGTAATTCTCATGATTCATAAATAGAATAAACTTATATCTTCATACTACCCAGACCTAAAAATCATTAGCACAAATAGTGCATGAGAATCAGCAAATAGATGGTGTATGAACTTACTTAAGAAGTAAAACCATTGAAGGAGACCAGTATCAACTTAAAGCAAAACTATTTTAAAACTTTATGTTATCATGGTGTCTGAAACATGCTTTTAAAATGTTTTCACATCTCATTTTAAAAAATTGAAATGCTTTGGATATTTTTAATAGACAAAAAACAAAAATAGAGCAAAATAATTTTCCAAATTCAGTTTAAATTATGACTGCTGTTTCATATCACCCCTAAAAGTAGGGATCAGTAACACTGGTGTGTAAAAATATTAAGAAAGAACCGTGGTGCTCTCTGGTGGTAGTATCTTTGTATCTTCCTGAAAAAAAAATCCACTAAGTTCTAGAAGGGAAATATTCAGTAGGTAATGATTTTTAAAAATTTCTACTCAATAACATTTTCATGTAATTAGGTTATGATTTTTTAGCTTAAGTTCATTATAAAAGTCAAGCATACATGTTTAACCCAAGACATATGGGAAATGCAGTTCTGTCCTGGACCAGAGCAATAATTCTGTCTATGCTTCTGTGTCCTTTGATGTGTATGAACTGGGGATTAGTACCTCCGTGGATAGAAAGTGAGGGATAAGTAAAACCATAAGAAACTGAAATGAGGGAATTGGGGCTATGGCCATTCCTGAATTCAGGCACTACCCAGAAGGTAGATGACATCTATGTGTTTGCTCGCTGGGGACACCTCTCTGAAGTCAATGAGTCCAGATGATTGCAAAGCACATGCATCCCCACAAAGTCCCTGCCCAATCATATAGATTTTAAACTTATAATAAAATTTCTTGTATTAAAAATAAATGAATGGGTGAATGCCCTGCTTAAGGGGTAAGACTCAAAAATGAGAAGGCACAGTGAAGCGTGGACTCATGTGATGATAGGATAGACCTATGTTACCAAGGCAAATCCACCAAAATATGCCACAGACTGTGTGACACGGGAAGCAGACAATGATCTCTAAAGAAATCTAGATGATGCTTACATGATATAACATGTGGTTCTTCCCATCAGATCCAAAGCCCGTCTCTTGTAACAAAATAAAATTTCAAAATAACCTAGTTAATATTGTGTAATAAGTTTGCATTATTTAACAAGAGCCTATAACATAATTTATACACATACTTTGTAATAATGTCTATTATTTAAATAGGAATTGTAGATAACACAATCTACCTACATATTTAACTTAAAAAATCAATGTAATTCCATAACTGCATTCTAGAGTAGAAATAACAGAAAGTTACTTTTTAAAAATGTATTGCAATGTAAGTTTTCAAGCAATGTAATGAAGTAAATCTATGAATGCAAAGCTAATGTAGCCTAATACTACTGCACTAGTATCAATGTCTCAAATATACTGTTATGAACAAATCATGCTAAAGATCTATAAAACAAATGTATGTTCTTACCTAAAAATTGTGTGATTGTTACATTTTTGGAAAATTTCATGGATCTTAATTGAAACCATCCAAAAATATTTTGTATTTACATGCAAAATGAAAAAAGTGTCTAAACTCAAATATACATAAACAGATTTTCAGCAACAGAATGTTTCATAGACTTTTGAGTTTTGTCTGGGACATAGGACAATTCTTCATTTTGTAGGCCTGTTCATTTATGGAAATGGTCTAGCCTCTCTGTTTTCCGACTGTTAAATGCCAGTAGAATGTCACATCATTGTGACAACAAGGAATATCTTCCAAAAATGCCATCTGGAGACCCATAAGCTCTGTGAAAGCCACTTGCAGGAACACAAAGTGTTCAAGAAGGGTCTTGAGCCATTCAGCTGATTTGCTAGTCGGACTCGATGTGTCAGTGTAATTTTGTTCTCTAATTTATTGTAACTTCTTTTAAAAGAGTAAAGTGTTGGGCAGCCCTGGTGGCTCAGTGGTTTAGTGCCACCTGCAGCCCAGGCTGTGATCCTAGAGACCCAGGATCAAGTCCCATGTCAGGCTCCCTGCATGGAGCCTGCTTCTCCCTCTGCCTGTGTCTCTGCTTCTCTCTCTGTGTCCCTAATGAATAAGTAAATAAAATCTTTAAAAAAAAAAAAAAAAGAGTAAAGTGTTTAAGTTTCAGGAGATGCCTGGCTTGCACTCCTATAACTTTACTGGCTTTATTTCCCTCATTTCTCCCACTATTTGGTTTACCCTTATCGGTGACATCACAGCTTACACAAAGATGAGGTTTATACCTGCAGAGAGATGGACAGGACTTGCAATCCAGGTATGCTCTGCTTACCAAGCTGAGTCCTGGTATGTGGCCCCAAGCCATTTTCTGATTTATCTACCCGAAGGAATAACTTTTCCTTAGGGAAGTAGTGTAGACCAGGGACAGAAGACAGGGCTTGATGTGGTCCCACAAGCAGATGTGAAGTTCCTGGCTATCTGTGCTCTCCAGTGGCTGCTCACTCACCCCTGGGGCATGCACAATGCAGTGGAGGCCAATGATGAGGGTCAGGCACTGTCATGCAGGTGCACAGCTGGAGTGACTAGCCCCAAGTATGCACACAATGATGGGGGCCAGCTTGGAGGGGAACGTCAAGGCTGATGTCTTGCACTCATGCTTTTGCTAAGAACTGAGTTCCCTACTGGCACTGTTTCTGGGATTTGGAGGGATTAAGGAGGGACTCATATAGCTGGTGTCTCACACTTGCACAGCTATAGAGGCCTGAGTTGGCTGCCAGGGCAGTTCCTGGGCTCTGGTGTGGTGGGGGGGTAGGGGTGGTGGGGGTGGTGGTGAGGGACTCACACAGCTGGCATCCACAAATACAAACATCCATGAGGGTAAAGGTCAATGAAATATGCAGATCTGTGGCAGCTGTGCCAAACATTGGTTTCATCAGTGGCAAAATCTGATGAGTTTGTCTGCCAAGCAGGTCTCTGTAAACCATGATTGTTTCTGCTGCATGGCTACTATTGATAACCCCTGCTCTTTTTCCTTGTTCCCGGTCACCCCTGTATGTCTCAGCTTGCTGCTCCCAGTGAGGTGAAACTGAAGTGTAATCTCTGTGTGGCGCCCCAAAAGGCTGGAGAAGCTAGTTGCTCACCCTACTCTGTTCTTCTCTTTCTGGCAAGGGGCTCTCTTTCTAGCTGGGAAATTTCCTCTTGAGACTGAACAGTGGCAGCTTGAGGGATGGGATGATGCAAGTGAAATGAAGCTATCTTCCTTCTCTACTTGTGCAATTAATTCTCAGGGTTTTTTTGTTTTGTTTTGTTTTTTAATTTCACATGTTTCTAGAATTTCTGAAGTGGATACAAAAGTGCTCCCAGATTTGTTTTTATTAATGGATAATGTCTAATTATTGAGAGATGGAGATGGGTTTTCTAAGTCATTATTTTGGTGACATTTGTGGGGGGAGTTCTATAGTTCTGCTAAAATCTTCACACAAAGTGGAAATTTTATTTTTTTTTAAATCTTGGAAAATGTTCTTGAAGCTCAGAGTTTATTTTCTTCATTTAGTCTGGAAAGTATTTAGTTGACATTTCTTAAAATACTGCCTTACACTTATTTCTCAGTTCATTTCTATTAGTGGTCTTATCAAATTTATGTTGGACCTTCTTACTTTGTACTTTATGTGTCTTAACTCCTTTCCATATTTTCCATCTCTTTTTCTCTATGTCTTGTATTCTGGTTAATTTTTTTTTCTATTTGTGTTTCAGCTCATTATTCTTCTCTTCAACAATGTCTACTTAAAATGCATATACTATTTATTGAGTTTTAAATTTCAGTGATGATGTCTATTAAAAGTTCTTTTTTGTTCCTTCATAAAATTTTACTGGTTAATATCTTAATAGTATCTTTTGCCTTCTCAGAATTTCAGTTCTGGGTTTAATTCTTTAAATCTTTCAAGATTCATCACCCTGGAATCCAAACATACTATATAATGCCTTGTATTTTTTGTGTATTGAACTTCTTTCTGGCAACAATAACTCTGTGCATCAAAGCTTAATTAACTCATGTGCAACAAAATACAAGCTATATTATTAAGTATAAAAAGAGTTTAAATCAAATTTAAAGGATATGTTGGTCTCAGAAATAGTAACTCAAAAATAATAATAAAGATTCTCCTTGGTTCTGCTTATTTATTCTTTTCATAAATATTTGTAAAGCAGCTACTATGTGTTTCTGGCACTACCCTATATGGGAATGTGAGATAAACAAGTCACTAGTCCTTAAAGAGTTTGGAGTTACAAAGGTGAACTTATAAATAACTTATAAAAATTGATCCATACCCTTATCAATATGGTATGGATCTCTTTTTCTTTTTAACTGACCAGCTAAGAGAATTATCTCAAGGACATTTCCTTTGCAATATGTTATATAGAAAGAAATAAAGAGTTAAGTGAACAGAAACCTACATTTGTTTAACTGTGGGAGTCATTAATGAAAATGGCTCACATCATGATACATCAGTACAAAATGATTCTCAAGTTATATGTTGAGCCTAATAAGTATATGGAGCAAAAATTCTATTTTATGGAAAAGTGGGAAGTCATGTTCTTTATTTCAAGTGAATTAAATTTTTCAAAAAAGAAATACATTGGACTTTGTTTCAATAGATATATAAAAAAGAATTTTTAAATAGTGTTTTAATTAAGATAAAACTTGGCAATGTGAAGCAGAATGGAATTTTCTTAATTTGTTAAATGCTATCTATCAAAATCTACTGCAAATATTATACACAATGGTAAAATAGCAGAAATAATCTCTTAATGTCAGAAACACTACAGAAAGCCATCTTCTATCACCACATCTATTCAACATCATGGTTGAAGTATTAACCAGCATTTTAAGGCAAAACACTAGCAACAACAAAGCAGCATGAACATAAATTTTCAAAAGCCCTAACATTGAGTGTAAGAGATTATATTTAAAATGATCATATGTGTCTATGTGTGTGTGTGTATACAGTTCAAATCACAAAATAATAGTTTATAGCCATTATGAATATACATGGATGAATAGATAGGTAGATAGATGATAGGTAAGAAACAAAACTAAATACTCAGAAGTCTGCTATTACCTCTGAGGAGACAGGGATAGGGGAAGGGGAGGGCTCACCTGGCTGCTTTTATAAGGATTATTTCTTTCAGGGAGGGATCTAAGGACACCTGGGTGGCTCAGCGGTTGAGCATCTGCCTTCAGCACAGGGCATGATCCCAGGATCCGGGGTCAGGTCTCACATCAGGCTCCTTGTGAGGAGCCTGCTTCTCCCTCTGCCTATGTCTCCGCCTCTCTCTGTGTCTTTCATGACTGATAAATAAATCTTTCTTTTTTTTTTTAAAGAGAGGGATCTGAAGTAAATATAATAAAATATTGGACACATAAGTACTTATTTCTGTGCTTCTTAATACATTTGAAATCTTTCATAAATTAAAAATGATGTAAAAAATGAGTATCTTATATTACCACATGATGGCACCATAAATCCACTAATATCCTTATCTCACCTCAGCAGTTAGGAAAAAAATATCTGCATTTTAGTCTATTGATCTATGTAGAAGTCAGCAAAATGTCAACAGTTTCCTAAACAGGTAATAACCTATGTATGCATGTATGTGTGTGTGTGAAAGAGAGACAGAAACAGAGAGACTGAGACAAACTTTTTCTTAGAATAAATGTCCCTGAAACTCAGAATTTAAAAAAAATCCAGCCTGCACTAAGGCAGAACTGGAGAAATAGTAAAGTAAAACATTATTAATCTGGAATCTATTACATTTGAATTCTGATTATTTGGAAAGGAAATTGTTCTTTGTGTTAAAATAAGTGGCTTGCTAAAGACTTATTTTCTGACCAGCAGAAATAAGATAATGTGGTTAACTTAAATATAGATGGTCCTAACTTCTACTTGCTGGCTTTGGGATATGATGTTCAGTTCATTTATCTAGAATACAGGTATAATAACATAACCCACAAAGAGTTGTTTTGAGATACATATCTCATTACACTCCCACTGAAAAAAGACTCTCAGTTAATGTCCCTGGCACCTCTTTATTTGAAGGAATAGATTGTTGCCGTATACCTTAAGAATCCCCTCCCACAAGACTATAAAATACATACTTAGTTATTTTTAAAAAAAATGCTTTGTTAGAAGAAAACATCCTCCACTATAAACTGGGCTTTTGAATAATCAATTAAAAATATGTATTTCTTTTTTTTTTAATTTATTTTTTATTGGTGTTCAATTTACTAACATACAGAATAACCCCCAGTGCCCGTCACCCATTCACTCCCACCCCCCGCCCTCCTCCCCTTCTACCACCCCTAGTTCGTTTCCCAGAGTTAGCAGTCTTTACGTTCTGTCTCCCTTTCTGATATTTCCCACACATTTCTTCTCCCTTCCCTTATATTGCCTTTCACTATTATTTATATTCCCCAAATGAATGAGAACATATAATGTTTGTCCTTCTCCGACTGACTTACTTCACTCAGCATAATACCCTCCAGTTCCATCCACGTTGAAGCAAATGGTGGGTATTTGTCATTTCTAATAGCTGAGTAATATTCCATTGTATACATAAACCACATCTTCTTTATCCATTCATCTTTTGTTGGACACCGAGGCTTCTTTAAGAACTTATATTCTTCTGTCTCATGGATAAAAGAACAAAGATTATTTATTTTGGTTTTAAAAGAAAATATTTAAAATTCCTATCAAAGCTAACACTGGAAAGAATTTTTCTCTCTCTCTCTCTTTTGTCTTTTCTGTTACTACTAATAGGCCTAAAATAAAAATATAGTTTGACTACATGGAATGATATTACTATTTTTATGAATTTTGCATTTCACAGTTATCATAATAAGAAAAAAAAGTAGTTCTCCCAGATATATTCTTTGGCCAACTTTGTGATTGCTGTGTTATCTCAAAAATATGCACAACATTTTTTCTAGGTTGGCATGTGATAAAGTTTCAATAATATTTAGATAACAGTATTTAAGTAAGACATTCTGATAACACCACTGGTCTGGTGCAGGGCTATAGATTCACCACGGTGAGCTGTAGATTCTAAATCCAGGATGGCATGAAGGGGTTTCCTTTGTTTGATTAGATGGTTTGGGTTTTATATAAGAAATTGAATTTGAAATTGTAAGTTAGAGTTACATAGTTAGAGAAGGAGAGGATACAAATACAGATGAATAATCTAATCTTGCTGGCAGAAAGAGGATTAGAAGGTAAAGTAAAAATCGGGTAGGCTTTGTGAGTAGTGAAATTAATAAAACAACTTATAACTACAGTCTACAGGGATGGGTTCTTTTTTTTTTTTAATTTTTATTTATTTATGATAGTCACACACAGATAGAGAGAGAGAGAGGCAGAGACACAGGCAGAGGGAGAAGCAGGCTCCATGCACCGGGAGCCCGACGTGGGATTCGATTCTGGGTCTCCAGGATCGCGCCCTGGGCCAAAGGCAGGCGCCAAACCGCTGCGCCACCCAGGGATCCCCAGGGATGGGTTCTTAGGGTGATTTGAGTTGTAGTCTTTTAAATGTGATTTTATAAGTCATCACATTTAACATCCAAAGTTTGAAGTTTGTAGGTGATAGTCCTAGGAGAAAGGGAAAAATGTTAATGCAGTATATATTATAGTTTATGAGATCTTCATATTTAAAAGGGCTACAAGAAAGTAAGTCATGAAGATTTGTTTGCTAATGTCCAAAGGAAGGTTTCTGCCTTTGCTCAGAGAGAAGCCCAAGATGTTTGGTGAGTGAGAAGAGAGAGGGGAGGGAAGAATAGGCACTTTGATCCTCACCTTCCTGCAAATTATTTTCAATCCAATTACCTTTAGAAACTTAGAGTTGGCAATGAGCTTGCAATCTACCTGCCTTGTTTTAAAGTGAGTGAACAGATACAATGATGTTTCCTGGCTTATTTCAACCAGGGGGAAGGACTAAGTTATCTGAAGTAGTTGAGATGTGCCAAGATAATTTGATTTTCAGGGCTTGGAGTGAGGTGGGAGGAATGCACATCAGTGTGATGGTCACTCATCTGGGAACCTCTGAGAATCAGAGAGCAAAGATCAAAGGAAGAATGCTGGGCATTACAGGAGAGGGTATGCTTCTCAAAGTCAAAATTTCTTGGTTTGTGGTACATAACTCCAATCTTTCCATGGCGTTCTCCTTATGTGTGTTTGTTTCTTCACATGGCATTCTTTTCATAAGGATACCAATCATACTGGATTAGGGGCTCACCTTACTTCAGTAAGACCTTATCCTAATTGTATATATCCAATGACCCTATTTCCAAATAAAGTCACATTCGGAAGTACTGAGGTTAGGATTTCAACATAGCTAGTTTGGAAGCACACAATTTAGCCAGTAACAGGGGGTGGTTGAATGTTTATTAATAATGATGGCTTCTCTGAGTAACCCAGTCTTTCTAATTATGGTGAGGGATTTTATCTACGGCTTACATTTTGTTGTTCCCTAGGGCTCCATTCTTTTTTTTTTTTTTTTTTTTTCCCATTCTTACTCTTTTTCCCATCCTATGCCCTTTTCCTGGGACGATCATCCACTCTCTAAACATGTTTTGTCATGCCAGATGTTCCATAAGTTACATGGAATTTAGACACGTCAACTTTTATATCTGAAATATGTTTGTGAAAATAGTGTATACAATAAATTCTGGCTATTATGCATAATGTATAAACATTGCTGCTATAAACATTTATATACATTTGTTTTCATTTCTCATCTATTAGGAGTGGAGTTGGGGATCTCGTGGCAGCTTACTAGTTAACATTTTGAAGAACTGTTGAACTGTTTTACAAAGTGGCTGCACAACTTTATATTCCTACCAGGAAAGTGTAAAGGTTCTAATCCTTCCACATCATCCTAGCAGTTTCTATTTTCTGTCTTTTTATTTTTTTTAATTTTTACTTTTTTAAAGATTTTATTTATTTATTCATGAGAGACACAGAGAGAGAGAGGCAGAGACACAGGCAGAGGGAGAAGCAGGCTCCATGCAGGGAGCCTGATGTGGGACTCCATCCTGGGACTCCAGGATCACATGCTGGGCCGAAGGCAGGTGCTAAACCATTGAGCCACCCATGGATCCCCTCTCTTTTTAATATAGCCTTTTAGTAGATATGATATGTTAACTCATTGTAGTTTTGATTTGCATTTCTGTGATGACTAAAATTTCAACCAACTGATGAATGGAAAAATAAATATGGTATATCCATACAATGGAATATTATCTGACAATGAAAAGAAATGAAGTACTGATCCATGTTACATTATGAATGAAACTCAAAGACACTATGCTCGGTGGAAGAAGCCAGTCAAAAAGGATCACATAGCATATGAACTCATTTATATGAAATATCCAGAATAGGCAAATCTTTAGAGAAAGAAAGTAGACTAATCGTTGCCTAGGTTTGGGGTTGGGGGGAATAGAGAATGAATGCTAATGGATACAAAATTCTTTTTCGAGATGATGGAATGTTCTAAAACTAGATTATGGTGATGGTTACCCAACTCTTTAAATATGCTAAACCCCATTAAATTGTACATTTAAATGAGTGAACTTTATAGTATGTACAATTATATCTAGTAAAGCTATGAAAACTATAACTATGCTTTGGATGACCAAAGTTATGGTATTTTGTTAAAGTATATAAACCTTTTGTAATATGAATAAGTATCTAATAAATCACCTTTTGCAAAGTATGTGTTTGGAGATATCCAGTTTTCTCAGAGCGTTTATCAAGTCCTAAAAAAAAAAAAAAAAAAAAAAACAAAACTTATTTTGCAAGAGATAATAATCCATCAGTGTTTGCCAACTTGAAATTGAACCCTGAATATGAAATTAAAATCATTTAAGTGCTCACTGTCTTACCAAATATGGGATTTTGGTCTCAATTAGAAATTGCTCCAATTAAGAGTTTGCCTTGGTATTCCAGGGCAGAAACTTCTGAGGAATCCATGTTTCTTTTATGCAGTTTGTAGTGCAGTGATCTCTTTATCTGCTAAAGAGATGAAAATCAGAAGTAGAATAGGGAATAAAATTGTAGATTAAATTTACATTCTGTATCAGTGACATGATATAAAGCATGAGTTCATCGTAATATTTCAGATTTGTTTTCCAAACCAATTTTATGTGCATTTATCTTATTTGGTCCTAAAAACAAAAACATGAAAAACAACTGTGTGATAGTCAGTAAAGGTATTTACTGTCAACTTTTGACATTAGAACGTTTTACCAAGACCTGGCATGTAATTTGACATTGGGTATGGAACTGAGGTTGGGAATTAAATTCTCTGATATCCTGCCATTTTCATCATAACGCAGCATCTGCCCTGGGTTGAGACTGAGATTACAAATATAAAGAAAGCAAGCCACTGAAACCAAAACTAATAAATAGTTCACTCAAGGTGGCATGGGAAAAGGAATTCTTTCTTGGAATCAAAATGTGTTTAGGAACAAAAAAGCACTAACCTCATGCTAGCTTGATCAATTAATCATTGTAGGTATTTTGGTTCAACTTTGTTAACATTTAAGATTCTTGTCCTCAAAATGCTGATCTTCAAGATGTGACTTTTAAGGGCTTTTCAGTTTTAGTTCAAAAGAGGATTGTTTCATTTTACCTGATGAGGTCTTATCTTAAAATTCCATTGGATGCTTAGCTCCAAAGCTTGCAAAGACTGTCTCAAAGATATGCCTTTGATTCACTTCACAACTTTGTGTAATAAGAGTGACTCATTTGAAAGCTTGCAATTTAATAAGGCTAACCTAATAAAATAATTAGAAATACAAGACGAGCTTCTCGACTTGATATATTGTTTACTTCTAATCCTTTTGTGTTATGGGGGCCAAGATGTATAGAAGTCTTTGTAAGGCTTCAGGAAGTGCAAGAGATCTCTTCAAAGCAAAACCAATTTTACAAACATCTCCTCCTCCCCCCAGCTCCCTCAGTCACATGATCAGGTAATGTACTTGATTCATACAAACAGGTAATCCACCAGGCTGCACTCCAGACAGTTAAGTGGCTTTAACATAAACTCTTATTGCAAGGGCGGGGGGTGGGGGGTGGGGGGGAGAGAATGAAAGATAAAAGCATCATTTGTCTTTTGAGCACTTGCTGAAAATCTACCCATTATACAGTGCAGACCCGGATGAAGGCTGCTGGTGCCTTTTTGATGTACAAGAATTTCCTTCGTCTTGTGAAGAGTCAATGACCCAGCTTTTCTTTTTTCCTTGGCAGAATGTGGGTATTTACTTGCTGCACATTCCAGTGCCTTGATAGATGGCTGAGCTGAACTTGGCCTGCACTGAGCTAAGGGGATCAAGACTTGGACAGATTCTTTGTTCTGTCCCATGGTGTCAGCAACTTGGAGTAGTCAGTCTGTCGACTTGGGGGCCTTTCAATGGGAGGACAGATCCCTTAGCTCACAGATAGAGCAACAAAGGTTTGCTTATGGTGTGGTGGCCTCCTCTAAAAAATAGCTTTTTTGTGTCAGGATATTTATCATGTACCCATGTCATCATTTCGGGGTTTCTGTGGCAGTCCTCACTCGGACAGCGCACCAAGCCTTTTATCTACAAATGTGAATATCGCTTTGAAGCCCAGGCAAGGAATACATTACAAGTCTACTGATAGAGAAGCTCAAATGGTTGAGCAAGAAGTGAGAGAGCACGGAGAAAGATACAGAGCTGCTAATGGGAAAACAGGGTGGGGGGGAATTAATCTAATCATTCTTTGGTTAGAGAAATAAATCCTTTGTTCCCCACCTTCCTAAAAAATCCCAAGTATTTAGGGTCATGTCAGCGTGGTTTCATCTTATTCCTTATCTGGTTTTATGACTCACAATAAAGCAAATATTTGAGGGCATTCAAATTAATTAGATCATTTGTATGCCCATAATTCGGTAGAATCACGGCATCCCGAGCGAACTAGAGAATGTCTTGTCAAAACTCCTTTTGTGGAACTATAGTCCAAGTTTAGATTTTATTTGATTTTATTATTCTTCATTCAGGAAAGCCAAGAAGCAGCTTGTTTGGGAATTCCACTTGATTAAAACTGTTTGCTCAAAATTTCCTTGTTGATCTGCTCATAAGTTGGTGGACATTTCAGTTATTTCTACTTTTTGGCTATTATAAATAATGCAGCTATGAATATTCATGTGTGAGTTTCTGTGTGGATATGCTGTCATTTCTCTTGGGTGTATAGCAAGGACTTACTGAGTCATGTGGTAGTTCTGTGCTGATTATTTATGAAGAGCTGTTTTCCCTGTTTATCATTTTGAAGAATTACCAAACTTTTTTTCAAAGTTGCTGTACCATCAACTATTTCCACTGGCAACATATAGAGGGTTCCTGTTTTCCATATCTCATCATTACGTATCATTACTTGTCTTATTTATTAAAATCATCCTCTTCGGTATGAAGTGCCATCTCATTGTGATTTTAATTTTCTTTTCCCTAATGTCTAATGATGTGGAACATCTTTGAGCTTATTTGTTTATTTTATTTTGAGCAATGTCTATCTCTGTGCCCTTTCAAGAAAATTAATAGTTTATTTTTTAAGAGAGATTTTAGATTTACAGAAAAGTGGATTGAAAAATACTCATAAACTTGTTTTTCTCACCTCACATACACGTTTCCTAATTAACAACATATCACATTATTGTGGCATATTTGATATGATCGATCAGCTAATATCAATACTTTGTTATTGAGTTCCTAACTACATTTGGATCCAAAGTTTGTGTTGTACATTCTACATGTTTTTATAAGTGTATTATGACATCAATCCACTCTTACATAATAGTTTCACTACCGGATGCCCTACCTATTCACCATTCCCTATCTCTCCTTGAATCCCTGGAAACCAAAGATCTTTTAATTATCGTCACAGTCTTGCTTTTTCTAGACTGTCACATAGTTGGGAATATGTATGGCATTTAGTAGGGAGCCTTCCCAGAGTGTTTTTTCTCATTTAGCAAGGTGAATTTCATATTTCTCCATGTCTTTTCATAGCTTGATAGCTCTTCTCTTATAATCAAAGAATAACTTTTCATTGTGTGTATGTACCACAGTTTATCTGTGTAGCTATTGAAGTTCATCTTGGTTGCTTCCAAGTGTTGGGAATTATGAATAAAGCTGCTATAAACATTCATGTGCAGGTTTTCGTGTGCTCATAATGTTTTCACTTCATTTGGGTTAATACCAAGGGGCATGATTTCTGGACTGTATGATAGGAATGTGTTTAGTTTTGTAAAAAACTACCAAGCTTCCTTCCAAAGTGTTTATGGCATTTGCTCTCTCACCAGCAATGAATGAGAGTGCCTGTTGCTCTATCTACTTCTTCCCAAGCATTTGGTGTTGCCAATGTTTTGGATTTCAGCCATTCTAATGGGATCTAATGGTTTATCAATGTTGTTTTAATTTACAATTCTCTTAGGCCATGTGGTGTGGCACATATTTTCAATATGCTTGTTTGCCATCTGTATACCTTCTTTAGTGAGGTGTCTGTTCAGATCTTTTGCCTGTTTTTTTTTTTTTAAACTGGTTTGTTCATTTCTTTATTATTGAGTTTTAAGAGTTCTTTGTATATTTTGGATACCAGTCCTTTATCTGTAGGTGTTTTGCAAAATTTTACAAGTCTGTGGTTTATCTTTTTATTCCCTTAAGCTGTCTTTTGCAGACAACAGGTTTTTAATTGGATTGAAGTCCAATTTATTAATTTTTCTTCCATAAATTATGCTTTTGGTGTTTAATCTAAAAGTCATCACTACACCCAAGATCACCTAGATTCTCTCCTATGTCATCTTCTAGGAGTTTTATAATTTTTAATTTTTCATTTAGATTTACTATCCATCTTCTGTTAATTTTTATGAAAGGAGTAGGGTTTGTGTTTACATTTTCTTCTTCTTTTTCTTCTTCTTTTTTGTCGAGTTGTTCCATCACCAATTGTTGAAATGATTATCCTTTTTCCACTGAGTTGCCTTTGGTCCTTTATCAAAGATTAGTTGATTATTTTTATGTGAGTCTATTTCTGGGCTCTCTCTTCTGTTCTATTGGTCTTTTTGTTTTTTGACGGACACCACCCCATCTTGATTGTCATATCTTAACACTAAGTCTTGGAGTAAGTCAATTCTTTGACTTTGTTCTTCTCCTTCACTATTGTGTTGAATGTTTTCAGTCTTTTGTCTTTTAAATTTCCAATCCAACATTACAAAAATTTCTTATGTTTTCTTCTAAGAGTTTTATAGTTGAGCTTTTTCATTTAGATGTATGATCCATTTTGAGTTAACTCTTGCATATGTTGTGAAGAAAGAAAATCCAACTTCATTATTATGCATTAGCTGTCCCAGGACCTATTATTGAAAAGACTAGTTCTGCTCCATTTGATTGTCTTGGCATCCTGTTGAAAATCAATTAACCATAAATGGAAGGGATTATTGCTGGACTTTGAATTATATTATGTTGTACAATCTGTCATTATGCCAGTACTGCACTGTCTTGAATGCTGTAGTTTTATAGCAAGTTTCAGAACCAGGAAAAGTGTATCCTCCAATTTTGTTCTTCTTTTTCAAGATTATTTTGGTTGTTCTAGTTTCATAGCATTTGCATATGAAAATTAGTAACAGCTTGCCAAAATTTGCAAAAAAAAAATATTAGGTATGTGGGATTTTGAGATGAAATGTATTGAATTAGTCAATAAAATCAGATGAATATTTCCATTTTAATAATATTGGATGTCCTAATCAATGAATATTCCATTTCTTTGTATCTTACTTAATTTTATTTCAATAACATTTTAAAATTTTTAGTGTACATTTTTTGCACCTTTGTTAAATTTATCCCCAAGTATTTTATTCTCAGATTAGGATAGATACCACCTTGCAGATGGGAGGATATGACAGACAGAAAATTCCTTTCAGAATGAAATGGAAGTGGAAGGCTCATCCCTTCCTCGGTCACTGAGTGTGAGGAGCAGAGGATGAATAGAAAAAGGATGTGGCTTAAGATGTCCTCCTTGATTCTTCTCCACTTAGCAGAGTATAATATCTAGAAGCTTTGACTATATGAATTCCATGTTTAGGTCTCCTTTTGCCTTCACTGGCACTTGTAGGGTCTCATGAAAAGGTTAAGTTCAGCTATAGAAAATGAAAGAGTCACAACTTCTTTGCACATTAGAGTAGTGCTATGAATCAATCCAGAGCTGTACAAAACTGTCCTTGTCTATTTTTGTCTGTTAAAGTCCCATCTATCTGTAGAAGATTGAATGGTGACATCCAAACAGTTATGTCCATGTGTTAACATTCAGAACTGGTGAATGTAACTTTATTTGGAAAAATAATCCTTGCAGAAATAATCAAAGATCTCAAAATGAGATCATCCTGGATTATCCATGTGGGCTCTACATCCAAAGGCAAGTGTCCCTATAAGAAGATGGAAGGATACACAGGAGGACCATATAAGGATAGAAGCAGAGATTGGGGTTACATGGCTGCAGAGTCTAAAGACATCATTGACAGGCTGCAATCCTGGAAAAATAATTGTGACCTTTAGCTCTGCAGCAAATTTCCTGAAATATATATGTAGGCCTATATGCATGGATTTGCTCAACAAAGGAATTTATATTGTTGAAGTACCTGGATATTCTACCCTGATGAGTGAAGAATCTTTTTTCAATATAAAGCTAGTAGGGACACTTTATTAGAGCTTTGTTGGTTTAAAGTGAAATAAAATGTACGCTAACTCTCCTCTTTCCAGTCTAATTCTCAGCACATTTACACACACACACACACACACACACACACACACATACACACTCATATCAGGCTAGACATCCTAAGATATCCAGTCTAAATTAAACTCTTATTTCTTTACTTAAAGACATAATCCTTAAAGTGGCAATAAACATCAATAGATTAGATGGTTGTTAGTCATCTTAGGTATTAATTTCCAGTTAATTCTAAACAGGGGTTTCTGCATCCAGGATCATTAGAGCAGATTCCTACAAGGAATGCACATAAACTTTCCAGGCTTTCCCTTATTGTGGTCCAGAGTAAGTGCTCATTGTCTCTGATCTGGCCTCAGAAGGAGGAGTTTGAGCCCCTTAGACTTAATTCTGACTCCATGGTTTATGTTGTGGAGCTCAAGAAAAAAAGCCTTTGCAAGACAGAGAAGTGTGTCGATTTTAAGATGCACAAAAAGGCCCACGAGCACATTCCTTCTCCAGATGAAATTCCTCTGAAGATATTTCCCCTTCACTGTCTCAGTCCCTGTGCTAAGTATGCCTGACATTAAAGGAACATTAAATTGGTTGTAGTCATTCTGTTTCCACCTGTCTCTTGTTTGTTTAAAATCAAGAAGAACAGGAAAACCCATGGTCAGTTATTTGGCATGGGGCTCCCTCATTACAACTTTGGAGAACCAAATTATTCGGGTTAGGGCCACATGAGAACCCCTGTACCCCAGTTAAGGGAGCACAACAATAGGATTCTGCACCTGCATCGATTTCTGCCAAATCTGAGCTCACACAACTGTTGATCTTGATTAAGTGCATTAGGGAAAAATGGATTTCTATCTGCCACATTGTACTTGTTTTATTGGTTATGCTCATGGGTGGAATATAAAGTGAGATTGTGCAGGAGACCGGAGGAAAACCATGCTGACTTAGAACTGTTTTTCAATTCAACAGAGTCAGCAGAAAACCCTTGCCAGGATTTCTTTTGGATTAAAATAAAACTACATAATGGTAGTTTCTGCACATTTAAAAGAACGTCTGTGAATTCATATGTATTTCAAATTCCATTCTTTACAGTTGGCACCCCCACCAAGGTGGTGGAGTAGATGCTCTATTGGTGACTGTTGCAACACAGAACTCGAAGCCACGTTATTAGAAAACTTTTACACAAAACCAGAACGAACACAGCAGCTTTATCCTAGCTTGCTTGTCTTTCCCTTTCTCCGTCCATGTTTCATGTCCCAGATTTGAACACACGCAATTTAATGCAGTCAAAATGTGGAAAATTAATCAGAATTCTCAATTAAATATTGCCTATTAACTTATATACCCAAACTAAGCCACACGTGCATTTTTTCCATTTGTTTATTTCTTTGATTTGTAGTGTTTTATATAAACTATCGCTCCCCATTATTTCCTTTTTTGGGGCTGATGTCTCACTGAGGTCGTTTTTCTGGAGCTCCGTGTTTCAGTGGGTGCTTTGATCAATAATAGAGGTAGTCACGTGTATCCTTGTTCAATGGAAGCCCTTGTCTTTTGAACACTGCTGAGAGGCTCATGGTGAAGGAGCTAATGGCCTTGGTGAAGTGCCACCAAACTGTATCTTCATAACAAAGAAACATCGTTTCCAGTGACCAATGTCACTTTTGACGTGGCTACAGAAATGGGATGTCATTGCCATCTATACTTTGGAGTTCAGCAAGAGGGTGCATCGTGGCACTGATTCTGCTACACTAGTGACTCCTTTTTACTTGTTTTTCCTTGTGACAAATTGAAATGTTTTCTTTTCACAAATACAGGGAATGGAAATATTCATAGCCTTTTAATTTAACATAATAGCTTATACCACTCAATTCGATGGTGAATTCTCAGTATGTATTTTAATCTACATTTTATTCTGTCAATGTTAATTGGTAAAGATAATTCCTTGTTCTTCTTTTTTTAGCATCTGTCCAGTTGTCTTCCAGGACATCATTCTTTTTTGCTTCTTCTCAGGCTTCTTTGCGGGCTCCTTGGCACTTCCTAACACCAGAGCTATGGTGTATCCTAGGGCTCAAGCTTCCAGTTTCTCTTCCTGGTCTACATTTATTCCCCAGGAGATTTCATTTTATTTTATGGTCATTACTTTTTTCTGTAAGCTAGTGACTCCCCAACAGGTATCTTCAGCTCAGACTTGGCACTTGAATTCCACACCTGGGTATCTACCTGCCTTCTCAGCATCTCTCTTGTATATCTAAGAGGCAGCCACTTTTCCTCTACAATCTTTTCTGTTTTTACCTCTATTTGTTCAGGTCACAACTCTTCCTAGATGCCCTTTTTTCCACTCATACCCCACTCTAAGCCAACAACAAATTCCTCAGGCTCTTCTTTCAAAATATGTCCAAAAAATCTGAGTACTTCTCATCATTCTGTGACTTCCACAGTGGTCTCCAGATCTGGATGCATGTAAAAACCTCTTAACTGCCACAGTGAAATTGAAGATTTCTCTTGAATTGAATTGAAGATGGAGCAAATTATGCATCTTCCACTAGTACCCTTCAGGGGCTCATCTTTGCCTCTAGAGAAGGAGGTGGGGATGTGATACCCTGGGGCTGGCTCCCCCTCTGGAGGCCCAACTTGCCTCCTCCTTGGTTTCAGCTACCCTGCCTCACCTCAGGGCTCTGCAGGGTCACAGAAAGTTCTTCCTCTGGGCACCCACCCTCACTTCTTTGGACCCTCACTGGACATCACCTTTTCTGAGATCTCTTTGACCACCCTATGTAAAATATCAGCTTCCCCTTCCACATACTCTCCCTTGTTTATGCTAACCTAATTTTTTATCACTTATGTCCACCTAAAATCTTAATGAGTGTCTGTTGGTGTGATACCATCTGCCCCTCCTTCTAGAAGCTTTAGTGGGCAGGCATTTTCCAATGTTTTGTTTCCTACAGACTCTAGCACCTAGTACACCTCACCATAGTAGTACTCAAGATTTACTTATGGGATGACTTATAAGTACTGACACTGGAGAAATGATGGCCTTGAAAATATGTAAGTTCACAAATGAAGTGATATGCAGTTTCCAGGCTGTCAGCTTTGTTTGCTTGCTTTGTTTTGTTTTGCTTCTGAGAATGAGACAGACCTTTTAATTCACTGCCATTTAGACATTGTTGTGTGGCAGTGCACTCACTCACGGGAAGTCCGTGGACAAGGGCCAGTCCTTATTTAAGTCCCTATGGGAGCTACCAGAAGACTTGAATCCCCTGCTCCTCTGATGGAAATTCTGGCAAGTTCTCTTCCCACTACTGTTCAGGTAGGGATTGCAAGTTTCATGCATGGGTTCAACTTGAATCCATCTAAAACATTTATTTTTGTTAACCTTAGAAGAAGCTACTGCCATATCATTAAATTTTCAAACCAATTCACACCTTCTTTTGGATGTAGCATAAAAAATTATAGAGCTAGTGATTAATATTTCCCTTGCATTTCCTAGAGATTTACTTTATTTTGGAGATTCTTTTGACTCATCTTATATCCAAATTAGCAATGATAAAAACCTGGAAAAATGAATTACTCTCATACTTACTTCAAAGAAGAATGAAATGTGTATTCGATAGTGGAATTATTTTTAGACATATGAAAGTCAGATACAGAAAATATTTGTATGGTCTTGGGAAAGGTCTTTATTTTTAGGTTGGACATGAATAAATATAGATGATCATACTGCTGCATTTGTGCTCCTATATTTAGTCCTATACAAAGATTTTCTCACCTTTGAAATAGAACAGATGCTCTTTTGTGCAACTTTCAGAACAGGTAGTTATGTGTCCTCATTCAGTCCCAAAAAGGAAATGTATATAGGTCAGCAATGCAACAGGAAAGTGTTAACTCTTCCCATTTCTTTCTGCATCCTTCACCCACTTCATTCCTCCCCGTGATCAACCCACACATGTATGAAAATAACCACTCCTCTAGTGACCAAACACAGGTCTTTATCACAATAAAAACTGATTAGGAAAAATGCTAATTACAATCACATTGGAAAAACAAGAGATCTTTATGATTCTTTCTTTGAGTGTCAACTGAAAATGATCAAACTACTTCACTCCACTGCTGCTTTCAGCTACATGGAGGATCATTATTGAGAAAGTCCAGCCAAATAGAAACTCCATAAAAAGAGTGTGGGGATTGTAAATGTCAGGAAGCCAAAGCACAAAGATGACAAAAACTGTGCATTGAATTTAATTAACTGTTGACCATGACTAGACTTGATCAATCTCAACTTGTCTGCTGTATCAACTACCATTTCATTCAGCTATTCTTGGTTTTATAACATTTGTGTTATGGGAAATTAGAGCAATTTCCACAATGCTTTGGATATCTTCCTCCTCATAAACAAAGTACAGTTTTCTGAGGAGACAATGCTCACTTGTTGGCACCTCCTGTTGGCTGCCTTTTTCCTAGACCCTTAGCCTGGATCAAGAATCTCTCACCCCTGCCATCACAACAGCCATTTGTTTCCATCTCCCCACTCATTCCATTGTGTATTGTCCAGCATCATATATGTTCCTTTCAGAGCTTGAGGGTGGGGGTTGGTGGAAGGGATGCCAGCACGCTATGCTAAGACCTTTGGGGAGCTAACCTAGATGAGATGAATGCATTAAAGCTAAACCGGATTTAAGCAGCCTTGAATGGGAAATTGTTTCTCTTTGTAATCAACACTGGAGTTGTAATTGATAGGAGACATCTTTAAGGAATGTTGATTTTTTTTTTTTAATATTCCGATGGAACTATGTGTTTCCTTCATACATAGGACTCTCTTTGAGTCCTGAAATAGCTCTGAGCCTGGAGGGGCCAACTTGGAGGTACCCATAGCCAAACTTGTGAGGCAAGGAAACTCAACTTTATAAGAACAAATTTTTTAACTGAATTTTAATTCTTGTTCTTTTGTCTCTTTCCTTTCCTTTTATTTTGTTATCTTTTTCATTGAAGTATAACATGCTATATTACTTATTACAACATGCTGATTCAACAATTCTATACATTACTTAGTGCTCACCATGATAAATGTTATCACCATTGGTCAGCTTACATTATTACAATAACAGTGACTATATTCTTTATATGGTAATTTTCCATCTCTGTGACTTATTTTATCTCTTAATTACTTGTATTTATGTCATTGCTTTTTCTGTATTTTGTCTCTGATGAAGAGGATTTTGGCACTTCTAAGGCATCTGACAAAAGCTCTGGCTTTGGTAGTCATAGAGAGGGAGATAGTTCCAGTATTAAATTCTCCAAGTCCAGGATTCTGTTGGATCTAGAACCAGCGTTTTTTGTTTTTGTTTTTGTTTTGAGAATTAACAGAATTATTTAACTGTCTTTTTCTGTGGATTGATACATATTCCCTTAATAGTTTTAGCCTTGCCTGTGCTGTATTTGCTATATCAGATCAGTCAGTTTATTTCCAACTTTAGTACCTTTCCATAAATTAATTCATTGAGATATACAAGCCCATGCATATTTTTTCACTGAAGCCATTATACCATATATTAATGTTCTGTAAAGGGAAACTGTCATTTACTAAATATACACAATGTAGGGGACACAAGTTGTGATACATGCAATTTCTATTCATCTTCACAGCAGTCTTATGAGTGAATCATTAAAATCACCATTTAAGCATGAGAAAATTAAAATGTCAGAAATTTAGGAATCTTCTACAACATCACACAGATGGTAAGTAACAAAATGGATTTTAAACAGATCTGACTTCAAAATGAACTCTCTTACAAGTATACCTATCCCTGCTATTTTTAGTACTACCTTAGTGTTCTGTAATTCACACCTTTTTAATTTTGGTAAAATGAAGGCTCATTTTGTATTAATCAGATCTACATATTCAGTTTAAAGAATTTATTGAATGCATTCTAGATGCTAGGCAGTATGGTAGACTCTCCAGATACAAACTTGAGAGAAGTATTGTTATGGTCTTTAGGGAAGACACCAGAATGTGACTATAGGCTAAGTCAAATGCAGGTGGCAATATCTCATTATCATGCATTGCTAATTCATTTTTTCCATTGAATTTAATTGTTTTTAAAGATATTTTTATTGAAGTAATAATATATGTATGTATGAAAAGTAAACTTAAGACAAAAAGCATTGCTGTTCCACCTATCCTCATGCACAGGCCCTGTTCCTCAGGTATAATCACTTTCAGCTTTTTTAAGCTATTTATTTTCATGTCTTAAGTAATAGGCTTAAATTACTATTTCCATAGAGAGAGAGTAATTATACTCTTTTATGGATTTTAAGTTCCCCTATACTCTTTATTTTCCCAGCTACCACTTCAAATGCACCAGTAATACATATACACATTCATACACAAATACACTTACACACTTTAATTTATAACAGATTTTGGCTAAATTGGTATTTAGTGTTTAAAACGTAGGATTAGGTAAGTTTTGTTCATAGATGACACACAGCATTTTGTATCATCTATAGATGTCATGGATCTATAGATGTCATAGATGATACAAAATATATTTTGAATATATGTCTTTGTATGTTTTTAAAATTTTTTCTTAGAATTGATGATGTTTTAAAAAAGTTTTGATTTTCTAAGTTCCTATAAATACATTTTCCCCCTGGGTAGGACTGTGGCATTCCTGCAATTTAGTCTAGACATTGAGTAATCTAGTAGTCCATGTTTTGTTCCTGGCAATTGCTATCCTTGCTTGAACCTGTGGTCTCCTGCTACAACTAGCCCTGACTGTTCTCTAGGCTTGTGGTAGAATGTGCATCCTAGACCATCCCCTTATCATCCTGGAGCTTCCCTTCACTCCTTTCTTTTTTAAAGTTCCTCCTCAGACATACAGAAGGCCAATAGATACATGGAAAGGTGTTTAGCATCACTCATCATCAGGGAAATGCAAATCAATGAGATATCACTTCACACCTGTTAGACCAGGTTACTACCAAAAAAAAAAAAAAAAACAAAAAAAACAAGAAATAACAAATGATGACAAGGATGTGGAGAAAGGGAACTCTTGTGGACTACTGGTGGGGATGTAAAGTGGTGCCACCACTATGGAAAACAGTAAGGAAGTTCCTCAAAAATTAAAAATAGAACTGTATATGATCCAGCAACTCCATTTCTGGGTATATATCCAAAGAAAATGAAAACATGAACTCAGAAAAATACCCTGCACTCTTAATGTTCATTGAAGCATTATTTACAATTGCCAAGATATGGAAACAACCTAAGTGTCCATAGCTGGCTGGATGAATGAATAGTTAAAGATGAGTTAAAGGAAGGAGTGATGTCATCATGATGGCAGTATGAGGAGTAGTAGTTCTTTTATTTTCCTTTCCTTTGATTCACAACTAATTAGACATTCGTAACAATAGTAAAGTGCTTCTGCACAGCATACCAGGACATCCTAGATAGATATCCATCCATCTAAAAGTGTGTGGATTGGGGCCCTTAGAGGTAGTGGATGAGGAAGGTTGTGGCAGAGGTGGTGATAGCACAGAAGGCAAAGGCAGATCTGACCTTCCTGGCAGAAGAGGTGGAGGGTAAAAGGCACTGAGTGGAGGTCTGCTCAGTCTCACTACAGCTGAAGGGAATATTAACTTTCTGAAGAGAGACCATAGTAACTGGGCAGAAGGATAAGAAAAGGAAGTAGGCAAAGAGAACTGAAGAAAGCAAGTCCTACTATAGGCCTCAGGAGGCAAGGGGACTGCCACAAGACCTCTGGGAACCCCTCTCTGCCCTTGAGGACTCCCCTACCGGGCCTTGGGCACAAGCAAAGTCCCAAGGGCCAAACACACACCTCCCCTCACTCTACTACCACCCTTTGTTTTGTTTTGTTTTGTTTTGTTTTGTTTTAATGTGTGTGTTCCTAATCTTAGCTGGGATAAAGAAACCAAAACTTGTGCTATAGCGCCACCTTCTGGAAAACAAAAGGAGGCTTCTAACTACCAATCTATTGAGCTACTGAATCAAAGTCAACCAAACCTTGCCTAAATAAAAAAGATGTTCACTACTTCAATGTAGAGGTGGAGGCAATTCTTATCAAACACCATGAAGAATCATGGAAATATGGTATAGCAAAAAGGAGATGATGATTTTTCAGCAACCAAATCCAAAGACATCGTGACATAAGTGACAAAGAATTTACAGCAGCTGTTAGGAAGAAATACAGTGAGCTACAAGAAAACTCGGAAAAGCAATAAAATGATCTGTAAAACAAAATTAGAGAACAGAAGGAGTACTTTATAAAAGAGGTTGAAATTCTAAAAAAGAACCAAACTGAAATTCTGGAGCTACAGAAGTCAATAAATGAGATGAAGAATGCCTGAAAATGCATTGGAAATAAAGCAAATAATATGGAAGAGAGAATTAGCAAGCTCAGGGACAAAGATATGGAAAAATTCAGATGGAAGGGAGGAAAGAACTATGATTTTTAGGGAGTGAAGAACCTTCCAAGGACTACCTCTGTTAGAAAAACCTTCCAAGGACTACCTCTGTTAGAAAAACCAACATAAGAATAATGGATACCCCAGAGGGAGAAAAGAGGGAGAAAGGATCAGAGAGTTTTTAAAGAAAGAAAAACTGAAAACTCCCCAAATCTGGGAAGAAACTAGAGATATATTTTCAAGTAGCTAATAGAACACTTTATTATCTCAACACAGAAAGACCTTCTCTAAGACACATTATATTTAAACTGCCAAAAGTCAACAGTAAAGAAAGAATTTTAAAGTTAACCAAGGAAAACAAGACAGTAACCTACCAAAGGAATCCCATAAGGCTATCCGCAGATTTCTCTATAGAAACACTACAGGCCAGAAGAAAGTGGACTGACATATTCAGTGCTGAGACATTAAAAACTGCCAGATATGAATTCTCTGTCTGGCAAAGTTATGTTTCAAATCTGAAGGAGAATTAAAGGCTTCCTCAGATAAACAAAAACTGTGGGAGTTCACCAGCTCTAGACCTGCCTTCCAAGAAATATTGAAAGGAGCTCTTCAAGCCGAAATAAAAAAGATAAAAGTACACAAACCCTGATTAAAGTGATAAATACAATTAGAACACTAAAATTTTTTTAAGATAGTATATTAAAATCTTAATTCTAGCATAAAGGTCAAAGGAAAAGAGCATTAAAAATAACTAGAGCTACTACAATTTGGCAGTGAAGTGGCAGCATAAGAAGTGCTAATTTGTGACATCAAAAATACAAAAGGAGAAGAGTAGAAGGAAAGATCCTTTATAGGCAAATGAAGATATGTTATGAGCAGAAAAGGGGCTATTTTATCTATGAGAACTTTGATGTAAACCTCATGGTAACCACAGAGCAAAAATCCAGAGCAGAAACACAAAACATAAATAAACTGAGAAAATCATCCTGAAAAAAATCATCAACTTACAAAAATAGACAGAAAAAGAAAAAAAAATAACAGAGACCAATAATCAGAAGGCAAAAGATAAAATGGCAGTATTAAATCCTCAAATATAAATAATAACCCTGGATTAAATATGAATGGGTCATGATCCATATTGATTAAACTCATCAGTTAAAAAGCACAAAGTGGCTGGATGAATTAAAAAATATGAATGTATTAAACTCACCAATTAAAAAGCACAGAATGGCTGGATGAGTTAAAAAAAAAAAAAAAGAAGAAGAAGAAGACTCACCCATATGCTGTCTACAGGAGACTCATTTTAGCTCCAAAGAAATACAGAGGCTCTGAGCTAATTGGGGTAATTCAGGAAAGATAACATGAATATAAAAAAAATCAGTTTTTATGAATTGTGAATTTAAAACAGTAAAAAATTAAAATGTGTCACATTTCTTGTCTTGTGTGAAGAAGATTAAGAGATTTCAATTTTGAATTTAATACATGGAGAAAATCTATTTCAAATACTTTTAAAACAAAATTAAAAAGAATATAGATCAAAATCACTGCTAAAATAAAAACAAAGAAGACATTTCATGATTTTTATATAATATGATTTATAAACTTAATTTATAATTTAAATTTATAAATGGAAACAGTTCAGTAAATTGCAAAATGAGATTCATTATATGCTGATCAAAAATATAAATAAGTCAAAATTAAAATGTGTTACAAATTTCATGCTGAGAAATAAAATCAATAATTACATTATAAATAATGAAAATTAATAGAAACATATTGTTTTGACTAGTGTAGCTTTGTCATATGGTTGAAATCAAGAAGTGTGATGCCTTCAGCTTTATTCTCCTTTCTCAAAGTTGCTTTGGTTTTTGGGGGTGTTTGAGCTTTTATACTAATTTTAGGATTACTTTTTCTTTTTTTGTAAAAAATGCCATTGGAATCTGATAGAGATTATGCTGAATCTGTAGATTATTTGGGGTAGTATGGACATTCAACCAATATTATTCTGCACATGTCTGTTAGTTCCACTTGACCTAAAGTCTGATTCAAATCCAATATTTTCTTTTGGATTTTCTGTTAGGATGATTGATTCATTGTTGAAACTGGGGTACTGAAGTCCTTGACTATTATTGTGTTGTTGCTTATTTCTCTCAGCAAATCTGTTAGTATTTGCTTACTATATTTAGATGCTCCAATGTTGGATGCAGAAATATTTTTTATTGTTATATACTCTTGATGAATTGATCCCTTATAATTACTTGTTATCATATTTGTCTCTTGTTATCATTTTTGGCTTAAACCCTTTCATATGCAGTCAATTAATGCTTGATAAGAAAGTTAAGAATGCTAAATGGGGAAAGGATAGTCTTTTCAATTCATGATGTTTAAAAAGCTGGAAAACCACATGTAGAAGAATGGAATTGGCCCTTTATTTTACACCACTCACACAAATGAACTTGAAATGGATTCAAGACTTAAACATAGGAACTAAAACTGTAAAATTCCTAGAAGAAAACATAGGGGAAAAGTTCATTAATATTGCTCTTGGCAGTGATTTCCTGGATATGACACAGAAAGCTTAAGAAAATAAAAAAAATTATAAATCAACTGCAAATTAAAAGTCTTCTGCACAGGAAAAGAATCAAAATGAAAAGGTTACCTATGGTATGAGAGAAAATATTTGCATATCTTATATCTGGTAAGGGGTTAATATCCAAAATACATAAAGAACTCATCCAATTCAAACAACCCGATTAGAAAATTGGCAGAAGAACTGAATAGACAGTTTTCCAAGGAACACATACAAGTGGACAACAGCTACATGCGGAGGTACTTGACATCCCTGATCATCAGGAAAATGCAAATCAAGACACAAATATTTGTCACCTCACACCTTTTAGTTGACTATCATCAAAAAGTTAAGTGACATTGATTGTCGATGAGGATGTGAAGAAAAAGAAACTGTTGAGCACTTTTGATGGAAATGCCAATTCTCATAGCTACAATGGAAAATATTATGGATATTTCTCAAAAAATTAAAAACAAATGATTCCATCAATTGCATTTCTGGGTATATATCCAAAGGAAATAAAAACAAGATCTATAAAAGGTATCTTCACTTCCATGTTCATTACATCATTATTCACAATAGCCAAGGTATGGAAACAACCTTAGTGTCTGTCAGTAGATGAATGGATAAAAATGTGATATATATTATTGGTAATATTATTTAGCTTTAGAAAGAAGGAAATCTTGCCATTTATGACAACTTGGATGAAATGTGAATTCATTATGCTAAGTGAAATAAGTCAGACAGAAAAAGATAATTACTGTTAATATCACTTCTATGTGGGATCTAAAAAAGTCTACCTTACAGAAACAGAGAGGAGATTGGTTGTTGCCAAGGAGAAGGGATGAGAGAAATGGAGAGATGTTTGTCAAAGGATACAAGCTTTCAGTTATAAGTAAGTTCGGGGAATTTAAGGTACAGCATGATGATTATAGCTAATTACTGTCATATATAATTAAATGTTGTAAGAGATTACAGCCTAAGTTTTTCACCACACACATACAAAATATGGTATTATGTGATGTGGGTGAATGCAGGGGTTAGCTAATGATGTACCAGTAGTCATTTTGCAAAATACAAATGTATCAACACATTGCACACCTTAAAGTTGCACAATGTTATATGTCCATTATACCTCAATAAAGCTGTAAAAAATTAATAGAAACAGCAAGATTGACGATTCGAAGGAATTATAGATTTCTATTTGATCTTCAAAGGTCATATATAAAAACACAAAAGATTTGAATAATACAACTGATACACTTGGTATAAATTATTAAACTTTGTATTCTACAATACTGCCATTTCAAGAGATCTTAAAACATTCATAAATACTGATCACATGTAAAGATACAAAAGCTGAAATTAGGGATGCCCATGTGGCTCAGCGGTTGAGTGCCTGCCTTTGGACCAGGGCGTGATCCTAGGGTTCTGGGATCAAGTCCCACATCTGGCTCCCAGCATGGAGCCTGCTTTCAGCATGGAACCTGCTTCTCCCTCTGTCTATGTCTCTGCTTCTCTCTGTGCGTCTCTCATGAATAAATAAATAAATAAAATATTTATTTTTTTTAAATTAAGAAATTAAGAAAGCCAATGTACTAGATAATATTTTCTCAGTTTGCAGATGAAGATACTAAGGTCAATAGCTTGCCTCATAGTCACCTAGCAAATAAGTTGCAGAATGGGAATATGCATCTCTTGAGCACAAAGCTGGAGGTTTAAACTACTCCATTATATTGCCTCTCCATAAGAGATTTAAAAATAACCTAGGGCTGCCCAGGTGGCTCAGCGGTTTAACGCTGCCTTCAGCCCAGAAGACCTGGAATCTAGTCCCACGTCGGGCTTCCTGCATGGAGCCTGCTTCTCCCCTCTGCCTGTGTCTCTGCCTCTCTCTCTCTCTGTTTCTCTCATGAATAAATAAATAAAATGTTAAAAAAATAAATAAAAATAACCTAAATAAAATATCAGCAAATTCAGTACATTAATAAATTAGAAGAATTATCCACTGTGACCAGATAGGTTATACAGTAGGAATTCAAAAGAGCACACACTGCCCATTATTGATTTTAACAGGGATGTACCAGAAAATATGACAAAGAGGAAACCATTTCAACGTTAAGTCTATCTAAAAAAAAAAAACCAGCAAGCCAAACATAACAATGAGATATAATCAGAATTTCTATTAATAATATTCACAAACATGCAACATAACTAATAAATGTTGTTCTGGACATTTTTGTCTGTGCTATAAATAGGACATGGGATAAAAAAGGAGACATAACTATTGCAAAGTAGACAACTTTGCCATTTACTGAAATTGCATGATTATAGGTTTAATAAATACAAGAGGTCAATTGGACCTAAAACAATATGAATATTCAATAAAATGAATGAACACAAACAGCTAAAAATGTCCTTTATATATCATGAATAATAAGCCTGAGGGTAAAGAGATGAAAGAAGATTATGGTAGCAAATAAAAACTACAACAAACAAAAAAGAATATTTACTATAAATCTCCCTAAAGAGAATTGTGTTAAACATACATGAAGAAAACTAGAAAACTTACTAAGAATCTTAAAAGTGAATTTTAAGGAATATAGACATGTACCATGGTCTTGAATCAGTAAATGAATTATGTTTAAGATGTTAATTCTACCCAAATTCAAGTTTCTGTATAATCATTAGCCATAAAAGAAAGGAAGTCAGTTTTGTAAAGACACTGAAGGTGAGAGCTTAATACAAATTATGAACTATCATTTAGAAAAAATTAAAATAAATGGGGAGAATAAATAAGAATAAGAATGTAGGTAGATCAGCCATATCAGATACCAAATGATACTGAAATTTAAACATGGTGGTCTGTTGCTAGCTTCAACAGATCAAAGGACAGAAGTATATATCTCTTGCTCTCTCTTTCTGTGTGTGTGTATGTGTGTGTGTATACATGTGTGTGATTGAGAAAACAGACCAATCCAAGCAGAATGGATGGTTTGATTAATTGTATTTGGAACAGCACTTAATTATTTAGAGAAACTCAATATTGTTCTCATCTCATATCATATATAAACGCATAGATTAAAACACTAAAGTGTCAATATATTGAGAAGATTTGAAGTCACAGAGAAAAAATCAATGTTACATTTAACATACTGAAGTCAAAAGATTGAAATTATTAGAGCTAAGAAAACAATTTATTATTTAAATGCCAGATTAATTATTAATTGCTGTAATATATGGTGTTTTTGTAAACAAACAACCACAACAACAACAAAAAACCAGTAATAAAAACTAACCAAGGTCAAGGTGCCTGGGTCGCTCAGTTGATTAGGTAACCAATTCGATTTCAGCTCAGCTCAGCTCAGGGTCATGTGAGTCCTGCATCAGGATCCACATCAGTAGAGAATCTGCTTGAGACTTTCTCTTTCTTCCTCTCCCTCTACCCTTCCCCTCATCTGCTCTCATGCACACTCTCTCAAATAAATAAAGAAATCTTAAAAAAAAGTCAGTTAAGGTCAATTAATAAATTTCATACAAATGACAAATAAATATAAGATCAAATAAATTGTGCACTAGATTATAATAAACAAAACACAAATTACATGCATGAACTATTAACTCTAAAATAAGAAACAAAATATGATGAATTCATGGTCAGGTGGAGTTATTGTGGTTGGTAATTTGATACAACCTTTTTTTAAGATTTATTTATTTACTTATTCATGAGAGACATGCAGAGAGAGGCAGAGACACAGGCAGAGGGAGAAGCAGGATCCATGCAGGGAGCCGGATATGGGACTCAATCCCGGGACTCCAGGATCACACCCTGGGCCAAAGGCAGGCGCCAAACTGCTGAGCCACCCAGGGATCCCCTTGATACAACTTTTTAGGAAACATATTAGAAACATGTTCCAAAAGCTTTTAAATATTTTTAATTTTAAGTCTGACAATTCCCTATTTCAGAGTCCCAGGTCATGATCAGAGATACGGTCTAGATCCAAGCATGAGAATAGCAATATAGTAGTACAATCATTTGGAAGTCTACAAGTATTCTCAAAGGGCCAAGTAATTCATAGAACATCTAAAAGATTTATACAACCATTAAGAACAACATTTTCTCTAATTAATTGATGAATTGAGAAAATGCTCATTATATAGTATATATGTATATTATATAAAACTTGTGTTTTATGTAATTGTAATGTGTTTTTGTAATTGTGTTTTATGTAATTGTCTTTTATGTGTGTTTTTATGTTTTAATTATGTTTTTATGTATGTAATTATTTTACATAAACTGATGAATTGGGAAAATGCTCATGATATAATATGTATTTATTACATAAAACTTGTGTACTATATATGTAATATATATTTATATGTACAATCAAAATATATAAACATTTATATATTTATGATCAATGTATAGGTAGTTGAAATGTTATCAAATAAATACAACCAAAATATGTAGACATTTATTTTTTAATTTTTTTAATATGTAGACATTTATATATTTATGAGCAATATAGATAATTGAATTGTTATCAAATATAGTTTTATATAATTTTGTTTTTACTTATTTTATCATGTATGATTATTCATTTCAATAGCTATAAAATTGCATTAATTTTATTTTTATAGATTTTATATATTTAATTTAAATTTAATTATATTAAATGTAATTTTATAAATTTTTATTAAATTTGTTAATTTAATAGTTTACAAATACATCATCAGGTGTCTCTATGATTATGTGGTTATAAATAAATATAGAGAGAGGAAGCATGGAATTATAATTCCAAAACTTAATTGTTGTCTCTGGATAGTAATATGTTTATTTTATTTCATTCTTTAGTCATTTTAATTGTTTCTTTTTTTCCAAACTAATGCCAACTCACAAAAATCAGAGGGAGATAAGTATATGTAGTTAGCATCAATGAAATTTACAAAGTGAAAAAAAACAGACTTCATCCAGACTGTAGATTTGGTCTGACTGTACTATGACAGATAGGAGAATGAAATAAAGTTGATAAGAAAATAAATCTGTATTATCTCAGAAAGATAATATGTTCCAGCAACATGGACTATTCGTTCCTGGTTATGATGCTGTTTATATGATTGTTCGGAGTCGCTTCAAAAGGCCTTAGGTGGATAAAACAGAATAGGTGTGCTGAATGGAGTTACAGTTACAGTTCAGGAGTGAGAATTCATGTGCCTGCTAAGGGAAATGGCAGGTGAAAGGGAGAATAAATTTGTTTTTTTTTTTTTTTTTAATTTTTATTTATTTATGATAGTCACAGAGAGAGAGAGAGAGAGGCAGAGAGAGAAGCAGGCTCCATGCACCGGGAGCCCGATGTGGGATTCGATCCCGGGTCTCCAGGATCGCGCCCTGGGCCAAAGGCAGGCGCCAAACCGCTGCGCCACCCAGGGATCCCCTAAATTTGATATTAAAAAGGGGTGGGGGTGAGGGAAGGCCTGAGAAAGTGGAAAAGAGGATTAAAAATGGGTTGCAGACATCAGCTACCTGGCAGTGTGTCCCTGCCTGGCTTTGACCAGGCCAATTTGGAGAATTCAGAAGAGCTTGAGGACAATCTTTTACTGCAGACTGTCATTTTGTCAATTTCACCTGCATGCAAGTAAATTATGATGTAGGCTACAGATTGGAGTTCTAAGAAAGATCTGTGTTTCCTGGAAGGAGAATAATAATATAAGTCTGGTGGGTGGTATTTCATTATTGTTATTTTGGGTGCCTGAGTCAGTTCTTGGAAAACTCCTATATGAGGCTCTGCTATGCTCTGTGTCCAGAGATATGAAAGAAGCAGCAGCAGCAACAATGCCACCTGAAGCCTAGGGAGGGGACACACATGGCTTGTGTGTGAGAGGCACACAGCATGGCCATCAAGTAATTAAGATAAACAATATACAGACTCTAGAAACATCTGTATCTCCATGGACTTAGGGGAATTCTGTCCAAAATTATACTATTTCCATGAAAAAGGGCACTGATTCCCTTTGCTGTAGATTATCTCTAAGGCTCAAATACTTTTGCAATTAAATATTAAAATTTGAAATGTAGTATAATCCATTTTCTGCAACTCAGCAAGTTTTCCTTAAATAACATTGTCATAATTACTTACGAATGTGGGAGTGGAGCTTTCAACAAATCTTACTTTTTTTGATGTCTTCAATAATTCATACATCATTGTAGTCTCCTATTTGAAATCTATAGCTTCTGATGAGTTTTATTTTCATCTGTTCTTTCACTATTCCCTAGTGTGTATATGATATATATGCATATTTCTCATAGTTCCCTATTCTTAACACTTTTATGTCCCTTTATGGTAACTCATTATATCAAAATATAAACCACCTATTATCTATAGAATTCACAAGGAAGGGATGTTAGAATCCTCCTTAAGTAGAGACACAATGCTGCTTAACATATCAGGGCAAATATTTCACAACACATCTTAGGGGAAATGGTGAGTTAATGCCTGAATACCATAATGTATTAAGTATTAGCCAACAAAGTTTGTTTAAGAAAGATCATTTCAACCTAATTTGTGTAATTCTCAGATAAGATAACAACCCTAGTAAATGAAGACTGGGGTGGGTTGGGGAGACCCTCCAGCTCTTCCCAGCTTGGAGAATCATTGAATTGAAAGGAATGCCTATTTCTATCATTAGATGACTTTAAAAATGGCTTAAATGAATCTTTCCAGACAAGAGTCCGTGTTAGTGTCTGAGACAAGTACTGAATGATGTCTCTTTGATATCTATACAGTATTTTGTGCTAAGAGATATTTATTATTGCCCTGAAAGAGTAATTAAAGATGGCACAGTATTTTCATTTGTAGAACATACAAATATGGGTGGGAGAGAACATATATTTTCAAATGAGCTTTAAGGACTGATGTTTTATAAAAGAAACCAAATACTTGGTGAAATGAAAATAAAAGGTACAGAGATAAATTTTAAGCTGGAAAATATTAAGGTGCTTCCACAATGAAGTGCTTCTCTAAAAGTATAAAATGTAGATGAACTGTAAAGATCAAAAACTTGGTGGTAAAATGATGACATCAGAGAAAATGAAAAATTGTATGAAAGTGGAGGAATGTCTGGAAATTGTTGAGCTAATTCAGGCAGGAGGAAAGATACTGAAAGAGGATAATGGATGGTAATTAAGTTCCTGACCTCCTGCAAGCCTCTGTGTGAGTCAACAGTTACTTTGGTTCAAGATAGAAAGACTAAAAAGCCTTTGCAAGGAGTATCCAGAACTCTTTTCAAAAAAAGATACTCAAAGATTTCTTTAAAAAAAAAGCCCACTGGAAGGCTTGTAAAGCTATGCCATGCCTACACACACAAACACACACATAGAGATCTCACTCGATTTAATGAGCCACTGATTATGTTATGTAGGATTCAAGTGAATTCTGGGAAGATTACCTTTGTTCATCTTTTGGTGATGTAGAATGTTGATGGAGAGACATTTTCTAATGGAAAAGTCAGAAGAAATTATATAATTCTGCAGAAATTATTGCTGAGTGCTTACAAAAATCCTCAGCAGAATAGTCATTCAATTACAGAACAAATAACATCTCTGTGTTGAGATTTGAGTAATGTAAAGGATCTTGGGCACATTCCTCCATTTATTGGTTCCCCAATGTATAAAAGGATAACGATAGGTATACCTGTTGTAAAACTAAAATATGCTAGTGCATGTAAAGTAGATGTGCGACTGACTCGGAGTAAGTGCTCAATAATTAAAGGTGTAAGGATTTTGTTATTGAGAAATTATAATCAAGGTATAAAAGATACACAGGGGGAAGCACACATGCTAATGTATTCGTTGTATGTTCTTGAAATTCACCACTTACCACAGGAATGGATTGGTCTTTGCCTGCAGACACTACTTCAGTCATGGGAATAGTGGGCCACCATTACCTACCAACGTACTGATGGCAACGTGTAATATCTCTCAGGGGTGCAGCTGTGAAAGATTTCTTCTATCCAGAGTGTTGTAGTTCTTATAACCTTTCTGACTACCTAAGGGAATGTGACCAAATACTTTATGATCTACTTTTTCTTTTTATTTAGCTGGTTACTCCTGCAATTTGCCCAAGGAGAGAAGACCACATTCACATTGAGAGGTTTGTTATTTTCCTGTTCTCCCACTATATAATCTGTGGTCTAAAATCTATAAACATCATATTGATCTAGGTCTATTGGGCCAGAATTGTTCAGTTATCTAGTTAATAATAGAATTTATATTTTAGTAACTGATTTTAGTAACTGATCTGCATACAGTGGAATTGAAGTGATATCCTACTTTCAATAGTTCTGCTACCACTTCTTCCCCTTCTCCTTCTCCTCCACTCCTTCTTTCTCCTTCTCTTTCTTCTTTTTCCTCCTCTTCATTCTCCTCCTCCTCCTTCTCTTTTCTTCTTCCTCCTCTTTCTCTTCTTCTCCTTGTCTATATCTACAGCCTAGATGTAATATACACTTAGTAGTTGCCCAGTAACTGTTTCTTCAGTGTCTATGAGGAAATGTACCTCTAATTCTTCCCTGGATACAGTTAATTAGCTCAGGTGAGGCACCTGAATAAAGCAAGTTGAATTACAGTTTTTAGAAACTAAACTTCCACAATCCAGAAAACACTAAACTAGGATCTTTGTTGCAACACAGATATGGGGATGCCCTAGAGCACCCAACCCCCATCTCTCTTTCTACCTTTGTTATTCAACTCCTCCTCCTTAGCCAGGACAGTAAATTCCTCCTAGATCTTCTCCTTGTTTTGCTTAAGCTGGTTAGCTTTAGATTCTGCTACTCGCAATAGTTTTGAGGAATTTATGTTTTAAAACTGTATTTGTATACTCCAACTTAAGGAAACAAACCAAAGTGTAGGAGGAAATCAGAAAGTTAAATTGAAGAGGTAATTTGTTGAATGTTTAAAGCTTTTGTGGATTTATAAATGGATGATCAAATGTTTTTATATCTTCCCATATTTTTGAAATGGTGTGATTTGCATGGAGATACCAGACTACATGCATAAAATACATGTTAGATAAAGTAAAAAACAAACCATGAACTGTAATCCAATGTTATAAACTGTAAAAATAATATTACAAAGCATCTTGCAAAAGTTTAGGTTTAAAATCCAAAGTTAGTTTACCTTAACATCTGTTTATTCAGGGGGAAATACTATATTCTTATAGCCTCTTAAACTTAGAATGAGATAAACGGATGCACTTTTATTATTCATAAAAGACAAGCATTTATAGTTTAAAGTTATTGTTGTAATTATGTTTTTTTGTTTATTTATTGCCATGAGGCATTCAGTTTACCATGAGTAAGTATTTTAAAATATTTGGTACGATTTTTTTCCCTTTGAATATAAACTGTAAACTCTCACAATGCCATATGGTGGAGCTGGTGGACAAAGGTTGATTCATACAGTTTTCATTGTTTTGCTGTTTGCTATGTTTAAAATTTTACTTTTTTACTTTTATTACCATGTTAATTTTGATAAATTTCCTGTGAAACTTACTATTTGCTTATGTATTTCTATTTGAAATTGTTATACACAGTATTAGTAGCTTAGTTCTTAAAAAGTTGAAAAAAAAAAAAGTAATAGCCATGCTGATTTTTCAATCAGGGGTAATACCTTTCCAAATAAGGTGAGTTGTGAGACAGGGTATTTATATTGTAGCCTCAATTACTACACAGATATTAGGAGAAGTATGGAGTTTGAAAGGCAGAATATAATATCATATGTTATGAGTGAATATATATTGAGGGCTTAGACACTCAGAGAAGATTAATTATATGCATATTTTATTCATTGATTTTTTTTCTTCAAAAATTAATCAATATTACTCTCAACCCAGCATGTTTACAATTTGAGATTCAGAGACGTTTCTTCAGTTAGTCTACACAACAGGCTTAATGGAGACTCGTTCAGCTTTGTCAATTATAATTTATATTATATTAACTCCAAGTAATGAAAAAAGAATAAAATGTGTGTGTAATGGGCAGAATTTTACCAGGTTTGTAAAAATAAAAACACTGACAAAATAATCTTATTTCCTACATGGAATTTATCTATTTTTTAAAAAATAACAAGTTTACAAAATGTTAAATAATGTTGGCAATTAAAATATTATTCCAGAACAGAATTGAAGAGATTTCATAGGAAAATATATACCTAGGACACAAATAAATTTTGGAAGCAAAGCTTGGAGTATGAATAAGAATTTGTGTTGTATAGGAAGATTGAGAGGGCCCAGACACAGCTTAGCAGCTATCTGTGCATTTCTAATTATAAATGAAAAGAATCCTCACTTTTTAAAAAAATGCTGAATTGAATAATTTCATTCACTGAGCTGTTGAAAGCCAAAGGCTACATAAAATGTTTAGATGCACATAAGATTCCGTAGGCCAGACAATATTGGGTTGTTTTTAACATACCTAGAAATATAAACAAGATAAATATTTTCCTCCTATGGACAGAGCACAAGGCTTTAAAAAAGGAGCCATATCCAATTAAATATTATCAAATAATTATAAACTAATTCTAGGCTGTAAAGATGAATACAACATATATTACTTGAGTATCAGGCAGAGATTATATGTCTCCAAAGGAATTACCTGCCATTGAGTGTTCCAGGCATGCCGTGTGTTAGGATAAAGATATCTCATAGTTCAAGCTACAAACCAATAACAGTTAAAGGGAAAGTGAATTCTACCAAAAAAAAAAAAAAATGTGTTAAAGATTGTGCTACCAGGTATGTTAGAATGAGTGCAACAAGAAGTTTCAGGAACCATTTGTAGAGCATTAGCTACATATTAAAAACACAAGGTGTATTGAATGCCCACAATAACCCTGGACTGCACATACTATTGAGTCTCCTTTTGCAAATGAGGAAACAGAAGCTTGGAGAGGTTAATAATGTACCCAAGATCCTGCACTCTGTCAGTGGCAGAGTTGGACTTCAAGTCACAGCTAACTCAAATCTATTCTCTTAACCATAATGCAGAAAGATCTAATTTTGAACCCTGGGTAACTGAGACAGGATGTCATTAACAAGAAGAGAAGTAGATTTGCGAAGAAAGAGAATGAGTTAGGTTTAAAACATGCATGATTATTTCTTTTAGCT
This sequence comes from Canis aureus, assembly GCF_053574225.1. Classification (NCBI taxonomy): domain Eukaryota; kingdom Metazoa; phylum Chordata; class Mammalia; order Carnivora; family Canidae; genus Canis; species Canis aureus. The sequence goes on from NC_135634.1 coordinate 16,672,254, forward strand.
GAATGAACTTAAGGACCAGGTAAGCCATTATGTTGCACAAATGTTAACAAGCAGCTCTTGAACATAAATTATATAGCAGACACTTTCATAGACATTGAGTCTTCAAAGAGTGAGTTTAAAATCAAGGGATAAAGAGAGACATGTAAAACACAATTATAGTACAACACTAGGAGTGCTTTAATTGACTCATAAAAGCATATTCTGTGGGAATAAAAGAAGGCGTAGCCAACTCTGACTAAGGATAGGTATCAAGTACCTAGAACTTAGTATATAATCTTGTACACAGGAATGAAGGAAGGCTTCAAAGAAGAGGTGACATTTGAGCTGGGTCTAAAAAATGAATAGGAGTTCTATAGACCAGTAAGGTAGTGGGTGAGAGGATGAAAATTCTAGTCAAAGGAAATAGTTTCTAGTGCAGTAGTTGTATGCTTGTATGCTACTGAGACCCAAAGACATTGAGTGATTCTCCTAAAGTCAAACAGTCACTTAGTACAACATTCTGACAAAGCTTAAATCTCTAGACGAGGCATTGGCAAACCACAGCACATGGGTGAAATAAGGCTCACTGCTTGTTTTGTAAATAAGATATGCTTGGAACATAGCTGCACTCATTTGGTTAAGCAGTGTCTATGGCTGCAATCAAGCTACAATACCAGAAGTGAGTATTTGCAGCAGAGATCGTTACCCTGCAAAGTCTGAAATATTTACTCTCTGTCCAATTACAGAAAAATTATGTCAACACCTACTCTAAGATTTTGGTTCTGCTTTCTCTTCTACACATTATGCTGAGGATGGTGCTGGTGGATATTTGAGACTACCTATAAAATAGGTTATGTTCAAGTATGTATTTTGAAAGTAACAATCCTAATGGTGACATTTCATATCCTAAAATTATGGCCTCACAAAAAATATGAGTATCACAAAATATACGAAAACTTCCAGCAAAGAATCCAAAGACATATCCACATTTAGGAACTAGGACCAAGAAGAGAAAAGCAAGAAAACCTAGCAGGAGAAGAGGAGAAGTGCATACTATTTTGAGAACAAAATAGGAGAGAATTCTGAGATAGCTGGAGGGGTGAATCTAAAGCCAAAGGATTCAAGGGGACAAGAGCTACGAGAAGACTATTAGATTTTGGATAAGAAGCTCACTAGAATTTCCTCAAGTTCATGGAGATACAGTCACAAATTTTGATAACACTTTTATCCAACTAAGAAGAAATGACTCTCATCATGGCACAAAATTTTAGAACATACTATTTAAATGCAAATTTCTTTATGTTGTATTATACATCTTGCAAACAAGAATCAGAAGTTGTTTGTTAGTTTGCATATGACTAATGGTTAGTAAAAATGAGGAACACTTTAAGAATGAGCTAAGAGTTAGTCTAAAAAATCTAAAAGTTTCCACAGGTAAAAAACAGATCACATAAAAAGAATGAACTACCAGAATGGCATTGGATTTCTCAACAGCGGTGCGGTGAGATAGAAGACAATGAAACAAAATCTTTAAAATGCTGAGGGAATTCGAATTTTATACCTAGCCAACCATAAATCAAGAATGAGTATAATAAAGACATTTTCAGACATGCAAGTTCTCAAAAAATTGACCTGCCAAGTACCATTTCTCAGGGAACTCTGGAAAATGTCTTCCCTTAAACTGAAAAGTAATCCTGGAGAGAGAAAGTCACAGGATCAAGGAAACAGAATCCAAATCAGAACAGAAGTAAAGGGAGTTCTCTTGGCAAAGTTGAAAAAGAAGTCTTGGAGCTTCTGTGGCAGAATTAGGAAAAAAAAAAAGTCAATAACAACAAGCTAGTGAATGTGACATTCAGTAAATACTGAGGTTTAATTTCATCCACGTGCTGAGGATAAAATATTTATATGTAATACCACATTTTTACTTATTTAATTGTTTAAATAATTTCTCAAGTGATGTTCTTACCCTACTTTTATATACGTTTTCTTCTTGCTCTCACAAGATTTTAACATGCTAGCAATTAAGATAAAGAGCTGTGGCTGTATTTTTATATGACATTTGTACCTAAGAATTTCTTAATATTCTAAAATCAGAAAATGAAGTCATATAATTACTAAACATAAGTTTGGGAATAAAGCCACATACATTTTTGTGTAGTGTCAATAAATATCACCTGAAAGCTTACTTGTGTTCATCTGTATTTAAAAAATAATCCTATGATAAGAAGTATTTTGGGGGAGATTTTTAGCTGAGCAATGGTAGGAGGGATGTCATGAGTGGTTAGCCTCAACCCTGCAGAAAGCCTCTTGGAACCATGAGCCTGGAGTTCAGCAGGGCACATAGGGATCCTCAGTTTCCCAGTATGCCTTGGCTCTGCTCTTCCCTTCTCTCCTGTAGAAACAATAGGAAGCCAGATGGTTTAAAATCTTTACTTCTAGTCTATGTTGATGACTCGAGTCAGCATTAATTTCAACAGGAGTCATCACTCTCTTGACCCACACAGACCTTTTAAGTATTTGCCAAAGTGCAACACTACATCAGTTCCAGAGTTTTAGGTGGTCAACTTCGCCATGTCAGAAGATGGTTGCAAAGGATGGTGGCTGGCCCCACTGGAAATGCTGCAAACTATTGCTAAGTTATCCCTTCGTGATTTTTTTATTGTTCCTGAATATGGAGGTAATGACTGTTACATAATTTTGGTGACTGAATTACCTATTTTAAAACAGATAAAGAAAAGCCTATATACTTGTTAAATAAAACAAAATAATTCACAGGTTCTAAAGCAATCTTTCACAGTGAGAACTTAAGCATGATTCAGAACAAACTGATAAAACCTGATGATTTATATGGTTGGCATTCTTTAAAAAGAATTCATTCTTCCTATAGCTTGTTGGCTATAAGATGGGGTTATTTGCTCACTATGAAGAAGTTAACAAAAATAGCAAATATCCAAAGAAACATTAGAAAACATTACAATATTATCAAATATTCAGAATGTAAATAAATAAATAAATAAAAAAGAAAGCTTAATTGTTCTTAATTCTATTGAAGTTTTGTTAGACTTCTAGAAGCCAAGCATATTTTGGCCCCAAATTGGGATGACATTCTTACAATCTTTACTGAATTATAACTGGGGGGATGGGGATAAAAGGGTGGAAGTTATTTAAAAAATAGATTTCAAAATCCTTTCTCTAGTTCAGTATTTCTCAACTAGTGAGTGATTTTGCCCTCCAGGAGACATTTGGCAATATCTGGAGACATTTTTGGTTGTCCCTCTTGAGTGGGGTGGCAGCTAGTATTTCTGGTATCTAGTGGGTAAATGCCAGAGATGCTGCCAAACATAAAATCATCCAGCAAAATGCTCATAATGCTGAAGTTGAGAAATACTGCTCTAGTCCAAAGGTCACAGATTTCATGAACTCTTAGATTAAGAAAGAAACTTGGAGAAAAAAATACCTTAATCTACCATAAAAATTCCCATATAATGCTACAATCCTATAAGGCAATATTTTTAAGTTTAGAATTATTGTATTTATTTTTTTTTGGTCTGTGTGTATATTTATTCATGTCGACTATTTCCATGAAAAAAATCAAATTCTAATTTTTACAAAGTGCAGTTCAACTAAGTGAATGGGTGACCATTCTTTAATTTAATATTTATCTGACCTATATTTATCTAAGAGTTGCAACTTGAAGTTCAGAGCTTGGAACCAGGCTCCATTTAGCATCTTAGACACTAGGAAGCCATTTTGTAGAGTGCTAACATTTATTAACATGCTTACATCAAATGCAGAAACTTTAAATACAAAGTCATAGGCTTTATGTATGAAAGAAATGTTTACAAGATGTGAACACCTCTTAGCACACATCATTAGATGTGTGATACCTCCACAAGCAAAATCTACAAGAAAATAGCTTGTTAAAGCCCCTGAATGAAAATATGAAAACCTAGATGTGAGATGCAAAAAAGTAACCGGAATTGTGTGCTTGGTTGTTGAGGATGCAACAGTGATTCTATTCTTTCTTCAGGCTTCTATTTCCTGCAAACTAATTGAACCCTGCCCTTCTTCAGAAGTAATTTTTTCTTTAAATTCTTCTTCTTCCCCTCCTCCTTCTTCTTCTTCTTCTTCTTCTTCTTCTTCTTCTTCTTCTTCTTCTTCTTCTTCTTCTTCTTCTTCTTCTTTTCTCCTCCTCCTCCTCCTCCTTCTCTCTCTCTCTCTCCCTCAGCTACAATAAGCCAAAGTGGTTACATTCATTAATGAACATGGATATCCTATTTCACTCTGAAAAGGCAATAATGATTTTCACTAGTGGATATAGGTCTGTACCTCTATACTTTTTTTTTTGTACTTCTATACTTAACACATTCCTTCTCTGACTGGGTTGTGACAGTCTTAAGAATTTCAAAATAACTACAGAGTGCTTATGGCTATAGGATGAGGTTATTTGCTCACTGAAAAACACTCAGTGGACTCCATCATAGCCTCTGTAGTTGACTAGTTGAATTCTTGGTCTCTTCCTATCTTGGAATTCAACTGAGCTATGAATGAGAGCTAGGAAGTGGGAAATATTGCTATTCTAATGCCACAGAAAAATTCAGACAAAGTTGGATTTTAAAAACAGCATTTAACAATGGGCTTTCTGCTTAGGTAACAGAATCAGATCAACTATTTTTCTTTTCATTTTCTTTCTTTTTTCTTTTTCCTTTTTGAGAAGTCTTGATATGAAGGAAATTATCAGCTGTCCCTATAAAAACAAAACACAAAAAATAGATTAATTCATTTTAGCTTCCTATTGTTTGAGTCATACTTTGAATATCACTCTTAAGGCACACCCGCTCTGGACATCTAGGCAGACATTTTAAAAGGAGGAGATTTTTGGTACATGAAGTAAGACTAAAGATATTCATCTCTGTTCACTAACTGTCTAGACATGGGAAACATCTGGGAAATACACCAGTATTTTCATATAAATTTCCTTCCATGCTTCTTCTAGGACACTCTCAGGAAACTGCTCTACTGCTGGTCTCTGTGATAAAAATCGTTGGACTCACAAACTATTTTCTTTATGTGCCTTTTATTTCCTTCTTTCTGCTACCTTCCTAATAAATGCAAAAGGGAATGAAGCATCCTTTTTTATCAAACTGTGCAAACATTTTCCTCTCTTTGATGGACTTTTGTATAGAATTTGAGTCAAAAAGGTTGTCAACTTTTGAGTCCTCTTGAATATGCTAGTTCAATCAAGAAAAAAATGTTTTCTGTCCCTGCTATAATGCTTTGATACTGCCATCTAGAAACAGATGCCCTCTAAAAACAGGTGCTCCATCTGGATGGGCAGGCTCCTCTCAGCCCATCTGAATTGTAAGAACTATAACAGTCAGTTCTTGGTGATTTTATTCTGTCTTGTGCATGAAAACTTCCTGGATGGCCAAGCAAGCTCTGACTCTTCTTCACCCAAAGCAATCATTGTTTTAACCAATGAGCCTTAACATTTTGTTTTCCTCTATTATTAGATTTTTTAAAATGTAGCCATATTTTATTTGCCCAAATAGTTTGTACTGGATCAAATATTCCTAAAGGTGTTCCATAAATGTGATTGATTCCTGATACGTGTGGCCAAGTAGAATGGCACATTCACCTTTAGTGTGGGATGTAGTTTCCTCCTTTTGAAATTCAGTAGAATGATGCTGCAGTGAATCCATAAAGAGGAAGAAATAGTTAAAAATATGAATGTGATCCTTGTAACTGATGTAACTGATGACATAGTCTAATATGTTTTACTTTTAAAATTGACATGACAGAATTACACTTTGTAGCCATAATGATGCTTTGTCAAGTCGATTGTGAATGACTAAACATTTGAGTAAGAATGGGAGAGGTCATCTGCTGAAATAATTCCCAGCACAGAACTGAAAGACGGTTTCTCAGCAACATCATGCTAATATAGTTCAGACTACTTAAAATATCAAGACTTTTTGCTTTTGATTAGAATTATATGGATTATTGATTGTAACAATGATTAATTCATCCTCATAGAAAACCCTGATTAGTTAGGTAGTTGGACTTGTATCTACTATTGATCGATACAAAGATAGGTATTCATTATTAATAACTCACTACAAGCCTTTAGGCACAAAAGCACTTAAATATATAGCCGTCGTAGTGGAAGAAAAGATAATGTAAAGAGTGGTAGGTGCCAAAAATGTCAATCCTGCATTCGTCCACCCTTCCTTAGATGGGGTAGAAGAGGGGATAGGAAATATGGAACCCAAACAAGTTAATTGTTTAGGGTACAGAGGTGAAACTGGCAGGATTCACATCTCATAAGTACTAATCCTTTGCTTTTACAATTTATTTCTCTACACACTTTAGGATTGAGCCAATGACTTAGTAAAGATGAGAGAGGTGTGTTTCGTATCCATTTTGATGCTAGAATTAACTTTCGTTTAAAGTTGTGTGTAAAGAAAGTCATCAGGAACAAGCTTTCATCTATGAGTTTAAAGTATAATTCATATTCAAATTTTTTTGACATAATGAATTATGACCTTTGTTTTCACAATTTTCCTTACTCTGTAAGGAAGTTAATAATTTTTAAAAATCTCATAGAAATGGTTGGTGGGGGAAATATCATTGATGTATTGAGACAGTGATTGGGTAAAGGCTTGGTGGTGAGGGTGGATTTCCTTACAAAAGACTGAAGTGAGGAATTACAGGAGATGGTCAATTAAGAAAACAAATTCAGTCTTTCCATTTCACTTAATTTCTTCTAAGTGATGACCTGGAACTAGCATGGAATTCTCCTTGGCAAAGGTGTTATTTCCTATCATCTTGCAGAGTATTCATACTATAGCTAATAGTTCTGGGTGTAGCTGGCAAGAAGTTGGATTTATTGTATGAATGACTACAAAGAAATGAAAGTCATTTTCTCTATTAGCAGATTATGGATTTTAATGACTTTGGAAAGGTTTGAGAATCCACCCTTTGGATTCTGAGAATCTGTCCCATGTACAGAATATTGGACGTGGGTTTAGAAAGGAGAAAAAATATTTTCTCTCTTTACTAAATGGCAGCCCTACATATATCCACAAGATATACATACAAAACACCAAGTTAATGTTTCTGCTGCACATTACTTAGGGGAAATACGTTAGCATGGCCTTCTGTTAAAGTAAAACTAAAAGGAGTAAAATTTTTTTAAAAAGCTAGATTAATATGCCACCATGTCATTTTCAGACCACTGTCTATACTTATTTCTTTAGGGAGCCTTTCCTTGTTGAGTCTAAAAGAAGTTGAAAATGATTGCCAGGGTGAGGTCTCTATCTGCCAAGGCACATAAGTATATAGAAAAGGAGCTCCAAGGCCATTTGATAATAAGATTTTTTTTAAAAAGATTGCATTAACTGTTTATGTGTGAGAGAAACAAATATTTAAAAAAATAAATTTATTAGTGTGTTATTGGCATGCTATTTTAAAGAGTACTTTTGCTGGCTAGATGATATTTTAATATTTCCCCTGAAAAAGCCTAGTTTTTATTTTATTTTTAGCCTCTTTCAACCAAGACATCAAATTAGTGTTTTTAAAGCTCTTTTATTTAGAGGTCATTCTTTGTGATTCAGATTCTCCAGTTAACACCTAATTTCCCATGTTCATAATGAAAGGAATAATATAATTAAATGAAATCTACAGGCAGGCTCTGGGTTTTATTTTAGCCTTAACTGCACTGTTCTACCACACCCAGCTCCTTTACCAGAAATGCGAGCAACAAGGGGCGCCTGGGTGGCTCAGTGGGTTAAGTGTCTGCCTTAGGCTCAGGTCACTGATCTCTGGGTCCTGGGATTGAGCCCTGTGCCCAGCTTTCCTGCTCAGCAGACAGTCTGCTTCTCCTTCTCCCCCTGTCCCTCGCTGCCTTGCTTCTGCTCGCTCCCTCTCAAGTAAATAAATAAAATCTCAAAAAAAAGAGAGAGAGAGAAAGAAAGAAAGAAAGAAAGAAAGAAAGAAAGAAAGAAAGAAAAGAAATGCTAGTGACTAGTAAAATGGAATAATTTAACTAAATTTTCTTTAAAATCCTCCCCAACTTTGGTTAGCCTTGATTAGCAGTGGAAATAGTTTATATCTGGGTAACAATGATTTGGGGCTTCATTAGTACACACAATAGATAATGCTTTAAACATAGGGATGGATACAGTATATAGAGACTAACAATCATAATAAGTGATAAATGGATTTAACATATAGTTTTATAAGTGGTTATGATGACAGATTGATAGGTAAACACTTGGTTACCATTTGGATTGTTTATAGAATGAAGACTTCCATTAATTGAAACTTGAGGTCATAAACGAATAACTTAAGACAGGGTGTTTTACTTTGTGTCATTTGACTCGGCTTTGATAAAACCTTCCTATTATATACCAGTGTATATTTATCTTATAGTGAGTCAAGTTTAGCAAAAAAAATTTTAATTTTCTTTAGCAGTTCTAGATGGTGCAGTACCTGAGACTGGAATGTCAACGGTCATTGTCCAGGGCTAAGGACATAGAAGGTATAGGACAATAGGCAGCAGTGACAAAACTGAGTGAATGCTATAGATGAATTGGAGTTAAGTGCCAGTTCCTCTGTATGCCAGGGATGGGATAGCCATTGCTAAGGCTGGTCACAAGAAGAAGAAACATTCAGGCTGAGCTGAGCTGAGCTGATATGGGAGCTAACCAAATGGTGACCAAGTGTTTACCAATTAATCCATCACCCATACCTTTAACTCTGCAAAAATCCCTACTTCCACAATAATAAAAACAATTACAGCTGTTGGATATTAGCTACGCAGGGCATTGTGGTAAGAATGTAAGGTCCATTTTAGCATTTAACTGTCACAGCAGCTCTATGTGATAGGTTCTATTATTGTTTGCATTTAGCAAAAGGGAAAGGAGGCACAGAGAGGTTATGTGATTTGTGATTATGTCACAGTGCTGGGATTCAGTTCAAATCTGAAAGCCCAGTTTGGGAATCTGAACTCAACCATGACAATCTGTTAGAAAAGATACTAGTTTCCTAGTGCATGGAAAGTTTTATTCTCTACTCTGGTAAATGCCCACTCTACAGAGATAAAATATCCCTCACTTTTTTCTTCCCTAATATTTACCCAATACCATAAACCTAATATTCTGTTTTCTTTCCAAGGTAAATAGTGATGGGGTTTCTTTTTGTTTCATATGTTGGAAATGGTGTCATTAAACTACTTATCAGGGCTGATTTTTATCCAATTCAAATTATCTTAAGTAAATATGGGAGTTTATTACAAGGATGCTGGGATGTCTGGTGAAACACAACACAGGAAAGCAGTTTAAATACAGGGATGACTAGAACAAAACTTTTACTCCTAAGAATGGTGTTTTCAGTTCTTGTTAATATGTCTGCCTTCTGTCTGTCTGCAACATTGGTTTTCTGTGCTTGGCAAAGCAGAAGGACAGAAGATTGGGTGACTACAATCTATTCACTAAATCCAAAATGAGTTACAGGTTCAGCACATATTCCCAGCTTTCTGATGACATACTGGTTAGTTATTTTTGTATGGAAATTGCCTTTCCTTCTTCATATTCTTCAGACTGAAAAATTAATAATCCCCTTTGGCCAGTTTTACGTAAATGGCATTCTGTTCATCTATTCCATTTGCCTGAATGATAATGTTAGACTTTGGAGTTAGATTATATTGATAAAGGGTTGACATTCAAATTTAAAGGATCAAGATTACCAAATATTTCTCCTTAAATTATATTTCAGAGCCAAGCGTGGAATAAATAAATATTTTTTGTTCCTAAAGCTGTGCTGGCAGTATATGGTTCATAAATCTTCAAATATGTCAATGTTGGTTGAAGAAGCAAAACTAAACCATCATGAAAGCAAGTATGTGAAATAAATAATAAATGGTATATAATATTGAAGCATACTATTGAAAACTATTTGCAGTTGGCAGACATGCAATACCTCATCTGGGTGTCACACCAGCCCCCTGAGGATAGTGTCCCATTTTGTCAGTACTTTGGTATTCTAATATGGATTTGCATGAAGTCATCTGATTGAAAGTATTAGAGTTAGTTCCTAGACCTGTGCCTTCCAAATCTAAATCCATATTATTTCCCACTTTGCCATGGTTCTGTGGCGCAAGAAGTAATAGAAAAGCTCAATAGTCAGGAAATAAGAGTGTTTATAGGGGATATTGGGAAAATGTGAACAAACTAGTGGAACTAGAAATTAAAGAAATATATTAGTTTAGACTCTATTTAAAGTCACATAAAACTCTAAGTTAGGCAAGAAAGAATAAGACTATTTTAGAATATAGTCTGCCTTTGAACACATATACCTCTGGATACTGAATTAGGTAGAGGGTAGTTTTGGGGAAGTATATGTAGGTATGTGGGTTCCTCAGAATTCAGGCCTGATAGAATAAGTTGAAGTGACTAGGTGACAGGGATCAAGTAGCCTAAAAAGGTTGGCCATGTACAAGAATCAGCTGAAGAGTTCAAAGAAGTCACTGATCAGTGAGATGCAGAGTCTACAGTGTAAAGAGGCATGAGGATGTAGAAACCAGGAGACAGACCAGGCAGCGATAAAAATGGAGTTCACAAGAGAGATGCAGGGAGGCAGAGTGTGGCACACTGAATGAAGGTAGCCAAAGGCCATCATGCCTTACCTGTGAGAATGGGAATGAGAAGTCAGAATGGATGTATGAACCAGGCCAGCTTAACAGTTTGAAAAGAGTTGGCAGGAGGAGCAGCATAATGGGTTGCTCATCATGCTTGTTTTTCTCTTCCATGGTTTTCCTTGCAACTGAATGCACCCTTTTGGTAAAAACCCCATTTTTTGTGTGTTTGGTGTACCTGACTTCCTTCCCTTGTAGCAATGGAAGTGGCCACAGAATCTTAGCTTGTCTTATCAGACTCTGTACCAACTTGGCCACAACGATTGGTTCAAAGACATGCACATCATCTAACTAAACCAGTCAAAGCCTTCTGAAGGCTTCTGCTAGAAATTTCATGGGGGAAAAAAAAAAAAAAGATGATTCCTTCTCACCAGATTTGCTAGCTGTGAGGGAAAGCATGGGCCCTGGAACTGCTGATAGGCAACCTTGCCACCCTGTGGAGAGGGCCTCCAGGAGAACGAAGCTGAGAAAATGGAAATAGAGCCTAGAGCTGAAGAAGAGAAAGATTCCTGAGGAAATCATCTGCATTCCTGAATCTTACTGTGCCTGAGGCAGATCTGCTCTCTTCTTAGGGGAAGGGGCCAACGTATTCTCCTCAAGTCAAAGTTGATTGCAGTTGAATTTTTGTCACATGTGAGTTTCATGTCTACCTGTATAGTTAATCAATGCACAAGCTTCGCCAACCAGGTAGAGCTTTGATTCTGCGTGGTAGGTAATTGTAAGCCACGGCAATTTGGTCAGAGGTGAATTACATTAGAGTTAGAAACTGGGATATATTAAACTAGATTTTATGAGCTTTAATAGAATGTTTTAATATGACAATGAATGAAGAATGGAAAAAGAAAATAAATCTAAGGTTTAAATAAATGGCAAATAAAGTTCTTAAAGAAATTGCGTGCTTTCTTCTACCTTATATAATAGCTGTTTGCTTACTATGGTAATTTAATGATGTTTTTCTACTCCTTGCAGCACATGTATCTATTGATTTGAAATAAATCAGACTGAATAGAGATAGCTCTTAAAATGGAAGAGAAAGAAAAATGACATTTATGACTACTTACTCAGCACTAGACCATGGAAAACCATTTTCTTATTTTGCCCTCTTATTTGCACAACAATCTAATGGGAAAGACATTTGCTTCTCCACTTTTGAAATGAGGAATTTAAAAATGAAGTAGAGTAAAAATGAAGTCATATGGGGCTGGGATCTGAACTCCTTGCTTTTGGTCTCTCTTTGATATCATGATGTCTCTGTGATCCTACCACCCACATAGGTGTGGATTCTAAAATGAAATGCATCACAGGTGATACGGCATTTCTGCTTTGGTGTTGATTCTAAATTAATGAGAATTTATTTCGGATGGATACCTTTATTGGCAATCCTGATTTGAGAAGTAAAACATACTAATAGAAGAAATTCTGAGCATTCAAGCTTTTTTTCCCTCCTCTTTAGGGAACTCTGATTCTCTCTTTCTTCTCTTTCTGTAGGACTTTAGTACCAGAACCCATAGGCTACCCATAGAGCCAAGTTTCCTCAGGTATGTGTTACTTTATAACCACTTCAAACAAGAGGCCATTCCAACTGACAATAGCTTAAAAAAAAAGTCTTTTTTTTTGGTAAATTAAAGGAAGGCAACTGATCACTGAAGGTAAACAGGTGATGAAATACGTCATTAGTACCTCATTCGTAATTCATTTCTCCTGAAGTAGTTGACAAAGCATCAAGACTCGAGTCATGAATTGCTCAGAAGTGCAGGCTTTGAGGTCACTGGAGCAGATTCATTATAACTCAGTGTAAAGCGCAGCCTGTCTCTGTGTCAATTACCGGCGTTTGATAACGGATATTATGTCAAGGTCTGTTCTTTCTCAAGATGCAGCCACACATTTTAAAATCATTACGAGTGTGAGCAGGAGCTACATGGCCTCAGGGGGTTCAGTTCATTTGTTATGTCCCATTATGACTTAAAGATACAAGCCCAAGGTCTGAAGAAAGCTCAGTGGGGAAGCAATGAAAGCATAAAGCTGGACGCCTCTTCTTTTCCCTTTACGGTGAAGTAAACTGAGGTTTATTTGCCCCAGGAGCCACTTAAGATCTGCACCATATAGTGGGGGGGGGGGGAGAACGAGTAACCCCAGTAATCACTCCCACTGCATAGCGATTACGGGCATCACTAGCAAATAACCCCAACTCGGGTTTCAGTCTGGCCAGGGAAGTTTTATTGAAATGAAGTACTTTCTGCTGGAGACTTTCTCTGCTGGGGCATGGAAATGTTCTGTTTCTTTCTTCCTTTTCTTTCAAAAACCATATGTGTGCTTTCCAATAGTCTTTTAACATTTTGGCCTTTCCAGGAGCACTTTGTGTCACAAATTGGCATGGATTCGAGACACGTCACCCATCTTCTGAAGGCAGTCTCCACTTCAGAAATAGATCTACCCGGGTCTTCAGACTGAGGTACAAATGCTATAAATAGATGTGGGGATGCCATAGTTCACCATAAATACATTAAAATGAAGAAAAAAATCATTAAAAAATCTTTAAAAAAATTGAAGACACACACACGCACACACACACACACACACCCTACTCCCTCCTGAATGGCCTTCATTTTCCTGTATGGAACTGTGTTTGAGGCTGTTGGTAAAATGCCAGAATCTCAGACCCACATCCCCCCCTGCCAGAACTTCACTAAACAGCACACATTCCTTTATATTCAAAATTCCCCTTTCCATTAGTGGGAACTCCACGCATGGAGCAAGTGCAAAATACTTAGTTCCTCTCTGCATTCTGTAGAATGCAACAAGGCCTCCAGAGAAACCTTCATTTTTTTGCACTTTCCCCCAAACATTCTGATCAGTCTGTGCTCTGGGCATCACTGTCTGCCCTGAAGTTGATGTCAGGATGGTGTCTCCTTTTGAAAACAAGCAGTCAGGTGGAGTTGGCCTAGGGAAGGAAGCTTGTATTTATCCCGGCTGGAGTGTTCACCGACCCCTGTTTGCGATAAACCTTTTCAAAGAGCTGGGCACACTGCAGAATGCTGCCAAGAAACTACTGTTATTACAGAGGGAAGAAATCCACTGCAAAATTATGTGTCAATGTTGTGAATTAAGTAAAAATTTTACTTTCTTAAGGAAGCCTTAGAGACACTTTTCGCAAATCTAAGCATATGGAAAATTTAACACAATTGTACTCTGGATTGTAGGGTACTAGAAATCCAAACGGCCCATAAATGATAACCTAGCTCTGCAGGGTAAGGGCATAAACACTGAGGTCTCTGATTCATTCATTTGGTTGAAAGCTTTCTCTATGTATCTCATGAGGCTACATTACCCCTGACTGCTTTTACGCAGGCGTGCACACGGACCCAGCATACATAATTCCATTATGTTATAGGGAAAGCATACGTTGGGAATAAAAAAAATGCAGACCTCTCACTTCTATGAATTTTACAAGATTAAAATGTTAAAAATTCCATACATCACACACACACACACACACACACACACATTCTGTTTTCATCTTTATCATCCACAGCTTTGGTAAAGATTTATTAGTAAGTGAGAGAAGCATTCTAGAAACAAATCATTTTGTAGACTCATTTGATAAAAGACTCAGAAGTGCTCCTGTCATTTTTGATTTCTATAATTGTTCAGCTTGTAGGACATTGGGTCCTAACAAGCAGTACTGGCCCATGATGACCTTGCAAAGCCATGTCCTTTTCATTGCCAACGACTCCCCCTTTACTTTACTCCTCCAATTACTCCTCCAATTGTCCCTCCTATCAAATTCCATGGAATTCTATTAAAAATGAGCTATTTCCACAGTGCAATCGTTCCCTGGAAGAGACTTTTTTTTAAAGGTTTTATAATCTGTCCCCCGAATGGGGGCTTCAAACTCACAACCCTCAGTTGGAGAATCACATGCTCCATCCACTAAGCCAGCCAAGTGCCAATCTTGGCAGAAGAGATTATTTTGTCTAATTCCTAAATTTGATTATCAATTATGTTGAACAACTCATAGTGCTTTACAGTTTTGGTGCATTTTATCAACTCATTTTCACCCAGATGCTTTATTAATCAATGAAAATAAGCGTTAAAAAATACACTACTTTATAGAATCAAATGAAGGTTGGAGGTATTTTGTCAAGTCTATCAACAATGTTTTGTTCAACTCTATCTTTTAATTGATGAGATTGCATACAAATCTTCAGACTAATTTTGACTGTAGTGTAATTATAGACTGTAGTATCCTAAAAATACTCCATCTGGGTCAAAATAATTCACTCAGTGAGAGCAAACATTTTTTAAATAATTTCTGTTTTAGAATAGATTTTGATGTTATAGAAAGCGTTTTATAATAATTTCCATTTAGAATAGACTTATTTATATTTGTAGAAAAGTCATACAGGTTGTATAGTGTTCTCATATAGCCCTTATTCATTTTCCCCTGTTATTCACCTTTACATTACCATGGTACATTTTTCACAGTTAATGAACCAGTATCGATGCATTATTATTAACTGATGCCCATAGCTTATTTACATTTCCTTAGTTTTTACCAAATGCTGTGTTCCAGGATCCTATCCAGGATTCCACTTAACATTCAGTCATCATATTCATTAGGCTCCTGGAGACTAAGATAATTTCTCAGACTTGAGAATGTAGTCTTAAATCCTAGCTGCTTCTTTCTGTTTTCATGAACTAGTGTACATTTAGGTACTTTTGTTTGTAGAAATAGAGTTGATTGGGGACAAAGGTGAGAAGACCTAATTAATTCCCTCCATTATCAAATCAGTCAGATAGATTTGCTAACACCTTTACAGAAAATCTTTTAGACACAGAAAACAATTATAGATATAAGAGTACACTTGATGAATAATTTCCAGTGTCAAAGAGAATATCACCTTGCACCTCAATGCCGATTTGACTCTCCACTGCAGTGTTGAAGATAAGAGTGTTTATTCACTTATGCATTGACTTTTTTCAAGGCAGTGTCTCACATGTCTTTTTTTCTGCCTTACAAGATAAAAAGAAACAGTGTGTGACCATTTTCTATTTAAACAGTGAAGTTTTAGATATTAGATAAACAAATGTACCAAGAACATGTATATCCCCAAAGGCATTTATTTAAGTGCCCAAGACAATTCTGAGCCATCTAAACTAATATTCCTTTTACTTAACAGAGGTGTTATTCCTGAGCAATGCCAAACCATCTTATCTTCTCGAGTAAGAATGGTTAGGGAAATGGCCTTAATTAAAGTGGTTTGTTTTACTTTATTTCTGTTTACAGTTGTACCATTCATTTGTAACATTTTAGTTGTTTGAAATGATTAAAAACTCTGTCTTTATATATAAATCTCATTTTTCAACTGAGAAAGAGTATTGGTATGTCAAATATTCAGGACATGTAATTTTCTAATAAGGAAGTACAATTGAGTACTAAAGATCAAATGGTTTCTCATTTTTACTTAAAATTTTGCTTTTAATCTTAGGAGTGCCAAGTCAGTTTGGCTGTTTGCTGAGTTAGATTGCTTACTGTATATATAGTTCCAGATTTATAAGCAATATTGCATAAACAGTTATATATGTATATATATATATATATATTTATATACGAACAGTTGAACAGACCTTTAATTTCACTCTAAGAAAGTTTATTCTCAACATTACCTTATAGTTAAACCATGCAGAATCACGACTTTTAGGCATTGGCTATTCCCAAAGTGCACAAACACTCTGGGTTGTCATGAAGTTTTACGATGAGTGAATACATTGCAGGGGGACATGGATACCTGCCATCATGTGTATCTGCTCATCCATTCAGTGAGTCACTGACTACTGAACAAATATTAACTCTGTTGGATACTGCATGTGTGAGGACTCAAGATTGTGCTTTGGGGTGACACAATCTAGGAGGGAGCCAGGAAAATGGATCCATATGCAGACGAATAGAAGAGAAATGATAAGACCTATAGTAACTAGTGATGTTAAGACCAAAGTACTGTGAATAAGAGGGAATGTATGATGTAGCAACTGTGTTCTCAATAGGCTGACGTGGGACCTGCGAATAGAGCTGACCATTAGGGGTCAGGACACAGCTCAGGCTGTGTGCAAAGGCCAGTAAACTACTCAGGTTCAGCCCTGGAAGAATAATTACCTCAACATTCTTTGGAGGCATGTTTACACATATGCTGTAGGTTTATATATTACATCAGATGATAGAACAGAAGGGCGTGGGGAAATGTTTGAATCAGGCAAAGGAAGAAATTCAGGGAATGCATGTTGATGATATTTTTCTAAGACTTTTCACTTCCTACTCACTGAAATATTCCAGCTCATACAAACTCCAAGTTAGGATGAATTATTTTTTCATGCAAATTTAGTGGTTTTTTTTCTAGTGAAATCAACATTTCAAGGAAAAGAATATAGAGAGTATGTCTAATATAAAAATGGTTTGATTATTTTAAAGTTTTTCTAGGAAGTAATATATAATTTATATACATTTCAAACACATTCATTTAAAAAAATATTTATTTATTTATTTGTTTATTTAACAGAGAGAGCCAGAGGCAGAGTGAGAGGGAAAAGCAGGCTCTCTCTGTTGAGCACAGAGCCTGATGTGGGGCTCGATCCCAGGACCCTAGGATCATGATCTGAATCAAGGGCAGACACTTTACCAATGGAGCCACCAGGTGCCCCATCAAAGGCATTCTAGATTTTATGGTAGTTTCTTAGTTTCTCTAAATATATTTTAATTAATTAGAGATTAAAGTCTTTTTTATAGCTTTTCACTGCAGATTAGTTGGTTCTTTGCTCAAATTCCTGATGACAAATATAACCCATAAAAAATGGGCATCTAATTTCTGAAATAGTAAATAACAATATTTAAAATGACTAGATTCTGAGAAATTCACCTGTTGAATCTCAAAGTTAGCCAGTAATGTCGAGACGGAGACGTTAGTGCCCGAGTGCTTGTGGTATCACTAACAGACCTGGTCTTTGGATCTGTTAAGTCTCACTAACTAGATCAAATTTGGGGAGAAACCTTAATGGGTACTCAAGTAATTAAAGGAAGGTGACCTTGAGCACTGGTATGATGTAGACTTCTGGGGCCACTCACAAAACACATGCAAACAAGTGGCATTTGAGATTGGATTTAGCAGTATGATGTCTAAATTATAAGGAGAGGCATGTTAGGGTGCTTGGACTGATAACATTAGGAAATTGGCAACATTTACTGTTGGTGCGATTCCAGCTTTCTTAAGAGTCAATTTTCTTCTCTCAGTGATATTTTCTAATTATCTGATGTCCTGTCTTGTTACTGCTCTAAGATATACCATTCTTATTCATTCTTGTTAAAATAGTTTAGAATCTCAAGTATCAGACCACAGTTTCTGTGTTACTAATGCTTGGAGAATAGTAGATCATTTGCCTGTTTCAGTCTAAATTTTCAGGAAACAAGCATAATTGTTCCATAACTATCTCTTTTTATACTCTATTCTTGAAATACTGTCACTGAATTAATTGAAAACCAAGTTTTGATGGTGTGATTATGTTCTGATGCTGTGGCAATACTGTGATGGTTGGTGATGCCATGATGGTGTAATGATGAATTCATGTATAGTGATGCTGTGAATGACCAGGCTGTAAATGACTGGGTGGTAACCCTGTATGTCACATTCAGCACTCTGAGGGCAATAATGAATGGATAGAAAATGACTTCATCTTAAAAACAGCTAATCAATTTCATGGGACATAGATATTTGCTATTAAGAAGATGATTTTCTACATGTATTGGCAAAAACAGAAGTCAGGGGAGAAAGGAATAGCAATAAAAAGCTAATGCTATAGATTAATCTTTTATAAAGACCTCTTTTTTCTCTCTTTGATTCCTGCAGATTCCAATCCTGATGATATGTGCTTCCCATAGTTCACCTGTATACCAAAAACTATTCACTGTGGATAAATGAATGCCTATTTTAAAGATTATTGCATGATTTTTTTTTAACAAAAATGAGTGTCCAATGCAAATTCTAATTTCAAGTGCAATAATTGGCAATTAGAACATATTGGTTTGTGAAGCGCCTGACTGGCTTAGTTGGAAAGAGCAGGCAACTCTTGATCTTGGGGTCATGAGATTGAACCCCACATTGGATGTAGAGAATATTAGCAAATAGTAAAATAAGCAAACTCAAGAAAAATAAGAGTACTGACATATTCTAAAATAATTTTTTAAAAAGAACACATTGGCTTGTATAAACTGATTTATTGCAGTATTTTCTCCTTTTAGATGAGATCATTTGTTTTCAAATGATTGAAGATGACAGATAATACATATACATGATTTTATAATATATTTATGTTGAATAAAATGTCTTCTAACCATACATTTTAAAAAGTGTTTATTTTTTATGAAATTTAAATTGCATGGTTCGCAGCACACTTTACCAGGTAACTCTAATTTTTGTATGCTTTGAGGCTTAATGTATTCCAGTGTTAGAAATGTTTTAAATTCAGAAAATATCAGACCTTAAATACTCTGGATGAAATATTTTTTTCTGCTGTATCTGTATTCCATCAGGAACCATCATACACACCAAATAAGAGCCAAATGAAAATGTGGCATGTAGCTTCTGAATTTCAGTCCCCCCTTGTTATAAATCTTGTGTTCTGGAACTCAAACTCTAGATAATTATGATCACTGTCATTAAAATAAAAAAAGCAAAAAGGCAAACTCCTTAAATATCGATACAGTAGTATATACACTATCCTTTGTGTTTCCCTTTGGATTCACAGGAGGTCAGACACGGGAAAGAGCACATCGCCAGTTTTACTTGGATCAAAGCCCTGACAGTAGTTCCTGGCCTTGGTCCAAGTTCTATCACACAGGCCCTGCCCCTTCACATATTCCCTCAGTGCTATTTCTCCTTTCCAGCTCACTGACTCCTTGTCCTTTGGCTTTCCCTTTAGAGTTCCAAACTCAAGCTGTCAAGTCTAATCATGACACCTGCCTACTGTGTATACAAAGGAAAAGAAAATGCCGCTGGGAACTGCCATTTCCATTTGCTGCCACAACACCTCCTCTCGGGGTCTGCAGATTTGTGTGTGATATAGCGGAAAACGCAAACTGCAACGTTTTCTTTATGTTAAGGAAAGTTCATGGTGTATATGGACAACATTCTCTCTTAGCTTTCAAAAAGGGATCAAGTTAACACAATCATTAATGAAAATGTTATATATTTTTGCCCACTGTAGATATTTAAGGGAACTTGGTGTGTTGAATTATTAGCTATGACTTTAAAAGGCATTTGCTGAGCAGGAGGCTGGATGTGTCTGGGATGAGCTACTTTGATCAAAACTAGGAACCCAAGATGATAAGACAGATATTACAATGACCTACCATTAATCTAAGAAGACAGAATATTAATGTAATCAATGTAAAACATGGTATGATACCACATTTCTATTAGCTATAGAAATGTGAGGTGATGATATCTTGGTAGTGAACCTGGTTCTAAAGGGACATGAGTTAAAAATGAAATGTGACAAAGTTTCTATAAAATAAGTTTGAGGTTCCTTGTCCTGTGGGTTCAGGGATTTTTTTCCACACAGCCCATACAGTGAGGAAAACAGACCGATGCTGTGCTAATGGAAGGGGCAAGTCTAGTTTTGTAAGTTTTGTAATTGGTAACTCATGTTCCCTTGTGAATGTCTTTTTTGTGTCACTTTGAATAATCTGCATGAACCTAAGAGACATATCTTATTGTCAATATTTTCTTGTATTCATATAATTTAATATTCCCTATTAAAAATTGAGAAGGAAAAAATGTGAATATTTCTTTCACATAAGCCTTTTGGAACTATTGCCACAACATTGCAAAACTTAACTGAGGTAAAGATTTGGTTACCTGTTGGGCAGTTCAACAAAGTTGTATACTAGTCCTGGTGATCTGTAGGTAAAATCCTACTGCCTCATAATCTTTCCAACGTGCATCCCCCAAGTAGGCTGTAGACCAGACACACTGGCCACAGTAGTTTGCTTTTTAAATAAAATGCAAAGCATAGTGATTCTGAGTGAGCATTCATTCATCTGCTTGTGTAAAAACTGGCTATTTCCAGGCTCTGTGATTAATCCTTTGAATGAATGTTTTATTTAATCCAAAAATAATGTTCTTAATGTCAGTTTTAGATTAGTCTAGAAATCGTTTCACTTATTCTACTCAGAGTTTTAAAAGAATCAAAAGGCTAGTGTTGGCTCTTCCACTAACTTGGGTATATTTTACCTCTTGGCTCTTGGACAATGAAGGCAGCCTTTGAGATCTCTTTTAAGTCTGACATCCCATGTGCAGAATTGTGTGAAATCAGATTGAAGGTAGGTGCAAAAGTATCCTGTGCCTCTCTTGACGTTTCGTTTCACAGGGGAGTATGTACAAGCCTGTGCAAGCACATATTCAGATGCTTGGAACACATTCTTACTTCAGAGGACCACTTCCAAGAGGCATAGCTATTATCCTAGAGCAGGTGTGGGCAACACTTTTCTGTCCATGGCCAGAATAGTAAATATTTTAGTTTTAAGCTTTTTAACTTTTAGAATTAACTTACTCTGGCTTCTTTGCTTTCCATGTTTGAAGGAATTGTATGAGAAAATAACCAGCCTGAATAAAGAAGTGAAATTTCAATGTTGGATTATTAATATTTGAGCCATTTCATTAAGCACTTCTCAAACTTACTGCCAAGTTGGGTTCAATGTCTCTTCTCTAATGTATAACTCCAATGTTGTGTTTCCACATTGTATTTCCATAGTTGCCTATTTATTGTTTTTCTTCCACAGTAAAATGTGACTTCCTTAGACAAACAAACAACAAACAAACAAACCCTCCTCCCAAAAAAATCCTCCCCAAGAAGGAGTGACGCTGAGGTTCTTGGTAAAAAGCCAACAGAAATATGGTGACATGTGCTGCATGGTCAAAGGTTGGAGAGTCCTTCTGGCACAATTACACCTAATCAGCTGTGATTCACTTTGGTTAAATGAATGAAGAAAGTAGTAACTGATCAAGGCATCTTAATTTAGCTTGGATTTTGTTGGCTGGAGCTAGGACATATTTTAACTTATCTAGATGTCTAGGAAGGCATGAAAACACTGCCTCAGTCTGTTTTCTAGGAACTGAAACAAGATGCCTGATGCCGTAGTGACAGTATCAGTTATGTTCCCACTGTTACTTCAGATTAGGGCTCTGACCTTCATAAGATAGGACTCAGGAGTGGGCTTCCTGGGGGAGATGTGTGCAACTGTAATTTCCAGAAAAGTAAGTAAAGAGTATGTGTGTGTCTGTGTGTAGAAAGAGAGAGAGAAAACTGAAGATCCTCTTAGAGGAGATCTACCTACAAATCGAACTTCCAAAACATTCCAATTCCAAGAAGTAGAGAATTGAAAGAAAGTACTTTGACATTTACTCAGAATGTGTTCCAAAAAGACAAAGAGATTTTTTTGAAAATATGAAAGGACAGTTAAGTAAAATGGAAGAAAGATTATAAATCTTCAGAGTAAATAAAATTCTAGTTAAGAACAGAGGAACACAAAGAGTAGAGGAAGTGGGCTGAAAACCATGTTTATAGAGATGGTGAATAAGAGCTGAGAATTTTTTCATAATGAAGAAAGGTATAGAGCTGTTAGACCAATTGTCCATTCTAAGATCCATGAAAGACTTAAAAACAAAATCCACACCTAAATAGAAGGGAAAAAAATTTTAAAGCAAAACTAATTACCTATACAAGGATAGCAACTATTTTAATGACTTCTCAACATCAAAAATATAGGCCTGAGGTAGAGTCATAGCTTTCAAATTACTGAGAGAGAAACAGTATCAACCTAAATTCTATACCCAGCTATATTATCATTTGACAAGTAGCACAGAATAAAGATGTATATAGGCATGTAAGACTTTACAAATGACACATGCTTATTAAAAAGTACTGCAAAAGTTATATTTCAGCAAGAAGCAAACTGGCAAAAAGAATCTAATTGTGTGTGCAATGTCAGAGAAAACAGAGAATAATAATTTTAAAACATCCTACCAAATTTATTCATTTATTGTTCATAAAAAATGTTAAAATTGCATATAATAAGAAGAAGAGATAAGAAGAGTTAAATAGGTGAAGGTCTCTGTAGTTTAAAGAGAAGGTCAAAGGCACTAAATATAGTTCTAATTTGTTAGAAAAATATATAGTAAATATATATGTTTAAAATTTTCTCTGAGAGGATTAAAAATAGATGATAACCTGAACTGAATGAGCAGGAGAAATTCAGGCTCAATCAGGAGATGGACAAATTGACAATACTAAAGATTACAAAGTAGGTACAATGATAAGGAACAGAAAGAGATTTTAAATGAGGAAAACACCATACACAACATCATACCAATATTTTGAAAATATAGATGAAATAAACTATTATCTAGAAAAATAAACCTTATCAAAATTGTCCCAAGAATTTTTTTTTGAAATATAAGCCAGGGGAGTCTGGGTAGCTCAACCAGTTTAGCATCAGCCTTCAGTTCAGGTCATGATATCAGTGCTCTGGGATCAAGCCCCACATCATCTCCCCACTTGGATTTTAAATAAAATCTTAAATTTTAAAGAAAATCTTTAAAAAAACATAAGCCAATAATCAAAGAAAATTAATTTCCTTTCTAGTCTCTCCTGATCATCCATGTAAATGACAAGAGTAGATGCTTCTGTAGATGATTTCTGATAAAATATCCAGGCAAACTGCACAGAGAACATAGCAAAATAAAATTATGTAGCTTATTTTATGAGGTAAATGCAACCTTAGTAATAAATCTAGACAAGGAAAATGCAGTAAAAATCTAGAGTAATTTTACTCATGAATATACTTTCAAAGATATCACCAAGAAAAGAAAGAATAGTGAATATAGCATGTATTTGGAGACAATATCACACAAACAAGTGGAATTAATCACAGGAATGCAATATTGGTATGACAGAAAATGTGCCATTGCAATTGCTCATATTATAGGGTAAATGAAAGAAACAGTATGTTCAGCTCCATTATGCAGAAAGAGAGCAGTTAAAAATTTAGTGCGCAGTCCTGACAAGAATTCTTTATAAACTGGATAGGAAGATCTTTTTAAGCTTTAAAAAATATCTACTGGAAGTAGCTACTTCATGATAAAATTTTAGATACATTCTTACTCAAGTCAGGGATTACTCATATTATTAACATTGGGTTAAATGTTTTAACTAAAGCTAAGGTTTTTAATTTGGAAAGGAAGATGCAAAATATTTCTTATTTGAAAATAGTAGAGTAGAATAATAATAGAGTAGAATAACATGCAATTTGTGTTATCAACAAAAAACTGTGTGGCATTTAGAAACACATTTAACAAAAGTTGTTCAAGACCTCTGTAGATAAAAGTATAAAAATTTGTTAGACATAAAACCCCTATATACACACACACACACACACACACACACACACACACATATATATACACTCACACATATATATATATATATACACACACACACGTATATATTTTGCTATATTGTGGTGGGGGATAGGAGTAATTATTTCAAAGATATCAGTTGTACTCAGATTAATCTACAGATTTTAATCAGATTACCAAAGATTACCATATTTTTAAATGAAACGTGACCACTTAGCCTTAATTCATGAGAAGTAAGGAATATCCAAGATAATTATAACTAAGACAAAAAGGAGGAAAGAGGAGAAAATCAAAAGAAGAGAAAGAAGGCAGAGGGATTGGAGGAAGAAATCACCTTCACAAAATAATTTCTATAAAACTAAAATCATAGAGAGTAATTAAGGAGTCATTGTCTAGCAAGTAGAAATTTAATAAGGAGAGGATCAGAATTTATGTAAATATGTGAGCATGATATATGACATTAGAGTCATTATTAATCAGTGGAGAAAAAATGGACTAGTAAATAAATAAGATTCTTATATTGCAACCTTCTAAGAATGAATCCTATATGGTTAAAATCCATATGTGAAAAGCAATCCTTTAAATACTTCGATGATACAGGTGCCTGAGTGGCTCAGTCAGTTAAGTGTCTGCCTTTGGCTCAGGTCATGATCCCAGGGGTCTGGGGTTGAGCCCTGCATTGAGCTCCTTGCTCGGCGGGGTGCCTGCTTCTCTCTCTCCCTCTGTCTCTCCCCCTCTATGTGTGTTCTTGCTCACTCTTCTCTCTCTGTCTCTCAAATAAATAAATAATCTTTAAAAAATCAAATATTTAGAATACAATATAGAAGGATATCTTTATGACCTTGGATTAAGGAAGGTGATCTTTTCATTATTATTTATTTTCTTGTTTTAATAGGATATACAAAGTGAACACCAAGAAGATAAAGATTAATAAACTTAACAAGAAAAAGTTTTTAAAACTGTGGACAACCAAAGACAACATAACAAAGTGCAGAGACTAGTAACTGGAAGCATATATTTTTCATATAAATAATTAAGAAAGCATTAGTATCTAGAATATACAAAACTCCTACAGATCTATAAGCAGCAAAAAGTAGAAAAAATAGATATCAAAAAAGGAAATCTAATATTCTGATAAATATATAAAAGCCATCCTTTCTAGTCATCAGAGGAATGTAAAATGAAGGAAAGTGGTAGAGCAAACATGTCTATTAGATTGATCCTGTCAATACCAAGCTTAGCAAAGAATGAGCCACACTGTTTCTCCCACAGTGCTGGTGGGAATGTAAATTGCGCCAACTACTATGAAAGGAATTTTGTGCTATAGTGAAGTTGAAACTGTTGGACTGTTAACTCAGAAATTCTCTTGAAGCAACTCTTATATGTAATACACAGGGAGACATGTGTAAAGACATTTAGTTCAATGTTATCTACAAATATCAGATAACTGGGAACTAACTATCCAAATATTGGAAACACCTAAGTGTCCATCATTAAGAGAATACATTTTAGTATGTTTAAATGTGAATACTACGTAACAGCAAAAAATGTGAAGTCGAGTTACTAGTTCTGCATCAGCTATAAGAAAGCTCATAGCAAAAAGCTAGCTTTGCTAAAATAAGTGTTAAAAGATTTTATGATTTGGGGCACTTGGGTGGCTCAGTTGATTAAGCATTTGCCTTCGATTCAGGTCATGATCTCTGGGTCCTGGGATCAGGCCCTCATCTGTCTCCCTGCTCAGTGGGGAACCTGCTTTTTCCTCTCCCTCTGCCTGCTGCTCTCCCTGCTTTTGCACACATCTCTTTATCTCTCTGTCAAATAAATAAATATTTTTAAAAAAGATTCTGTGATTTGCCATTTAGGTTCTTTAATTTATTTTTTATTGGTGTTCAATTTACCAACATACAGAATAACACCCAGTGCCCATCACCGATTCACTCCCACCCCCCCTCCCCTTCTACCACCCCTAGTTCGTTTCCCAGAGTTAGCAGTCTTTACGTTCTGTCTCCCTTTCTGATATTTCTCACACATTTCTTCTCCCTTCCCTTATATTCCCTTTCACTATTATTTATATTCCCCAAATGAATGAGAACATATAATGTTTGTCCTTCACCGACTGACTTACTTCACTCAGCATAATACCCTCCAGTTCCATCCACGTTGAAGCAAATGGTGGGTATTTGTCATTTTTAATAGCTGAGTAATATTCCATTGTATACATAAACTACATCTTCTTTATCCATTCATCTTTCGTAAGGTGGCATCTAAGGGAAGACCCTGGGTGAGGTACTGCCATTTAGGTTCTAACTTCACCCAAAGTTTCCAATTTTTTCTGCTCCTATTATATTTCTTAGACTTAAATTAAAGACAAGTAAGATTAGAAAGAGAGTCCAGGCAAAGCTGTTGCAACCATCTTGGCAAAGAATGGAGACAACCAACCAGAGGAGCAGCAGGGCTGGGAAAATGATGATTTGGGAACATTTCAGGTTGAATCAATAAGACTTTGAATGTATAGAGTGTAGGCATAGGCAAACTTGGCTATATAATTTGTAGGACTTGGTTCAAAATCAAGATGTGAGGCCTTTTGTTCAAAAATGAAGAATTTCAAAATGGCAATCACAGAGAGTGAATCCAAAGACAAGGACCTTCTAAGCAAGCCCAAGAGCCTATGTGACTGCAAAAGGGAGCCATTTGCTTCCTTTGCTCATGAAGCTAACCCTAAGTACAGGAGACAGAATACTGTCTGGGATGTGGCTTGGAAAGTAGAGGGATTGTGGTGCCAATATGCCTCTGTAATAAAAGAAGAATGGAGAGCCTCAGATAGAAAACTTGAGGACCACCAATATTTCAGGGATTGGTTGAGAAGTGACAAATAATAAGCATCTGCATGGGGGGAGAAAAAGCAGGAGATCATGGTACCAGAGAAGCCAAGGGAAGAAGATGTTTCTGTAAAGGACTGGTCAACAATGCATAGAGATGGCCAAGTCATACAGTGCATAAAATATTTCCATCATCAGCAACAAAACATTGAGGTAACTTTTGGGGGAAAATTGTATCAGTGAAGTACTGGAAGGAGAAGCAAAACTGACTTTGATTGAGGAGGGAGTAGGAGGTGAGAATATGAAGAGGGTAACTCTGGAAACCATTTCAGTTGGTTTGGTTGTGAGAGAAAGAACAGAGATAGGGCAGTGGTGGAAGGGAATGTGGGGTCAGAGATAGGTTTGCTTTTGTTTTTTAAGATGACAGAGACATAAAATGTATGTACATGTGCACAGTGTATGTGTATGTTAGTAAAGTGTATGTATGTATGTTAGTAAAGAGAGAAAGGTGAAAATCCAGAGGGAGGAGGTAGAGGAAACACTTCACAGAATGCTATTCCTGAATGAAGTAGAAGGGGTCTGATGCAGAGCAAGGACGAAGAATTATATTTTGAAAAAGAAGCTTCATCTCTTCCATTTAAAAATGAGTGAAGGAAGAAGGTATAGGCTGGGTTCATTTGTTAATTTGGTGGCAGAAAGTTGGAAGGGTTTTCATCTGTAGGTTTGTCTATGAAGAGATGATGTCATCCATGGGGAAGTGGAATGGTCAGAGGCCTGGGGAGGTATGAAATACCCCTTTGGAGAAGGAGAGAAAATGATGCTTAAGGGTTCCAAACAGAATCAGAACCCAGTGAAGGAATGTAAATGTGAATCTGTAGTGACATCTTCCTGGGTGTTTGTGTGATTTTTTAGGGGTGTGCCAGTAGCAGATATGTGTAGACATGTATAGCTGAACCAATCCCAAAAAGGGATTTACCATGTGTGGAAGGGAAAAGGGTGGGCAGTGGGAAAAGATCTGAGAATATGGCCCAGGTATGACTGAAGTAATAAAACATGGAATTTGAGTGAATAGGAGAAGGGAGTGAATGTGGTAGGAAATCCATATAACATAATTCATATAGGGCCTCTAAGAGATGAGAGGGCTTCCCATCACTGAAGAGTTGGTGTGAAGTTACAAAGGGAGTGAGAAAGAATGGTGGGGGGAATGGAGAATTTGATGGTCACATCCAAGTGGCCACCTTAACTTTGATGACTAGAGTAAATGCAAAGTCAAGGTGCTCAAGGGACTCATGACCTTGGGAGGGGAAGACTTTGACCCAGGCATCCATATACTTAATGAACGAGGGAAGCAGCCAGGAAATGGGCCAATCTTGAAAACAAGGTGAGATGATAATATGTTTGGGTAATATAAGCATCAAAGGAGAAACTTGTACACAAGAAAGCAGAGGAACAGAGACTTGGAAACAAAGGCTAATGCCTTCTCACCCCAACGTGAGTTCAGAATGGCTGAGTGGAGAGCCTTCATGAGAGAAAACCATAGCGGTAGTGGTGTTATCACAAGCAGAGCACCAACCAAGGACACAATGCCTTTACCAGCATTAAGGACAAGAGATCCCACACTAAAGAACAACATGAGGGATGATTCCAGCTTCTCTTATAGTCTGTCTTACTCCAAACAAAACTTTAAAGTATCCTCAGGAATATAAATAATGCCTGTTCTTGATAAGCCAACATAAATATATATGTTTTTCCAAATGAGCATTTGATATCCACAATGGTTTGGATATTATTCTATGTAATATCTCTCTGGAATTTGGTTTCAAGACTTATTAAATAGCTGTAATAATCAACACTGTATAATATTGGCAGAGGTTAGACACATAGATAAGTGGAACAGAATAGAGAACTCAGAAATAGACCAGAAATATGCCCAACTGATTTTTCTACAAAGGTGCCAAAGTCATTCAGTGGCGGCAAAGGGTCACCTTTTCATCAAATGGTGCTGGAGCATTGGACATCCACAGGCAAAAAAGGAATTGTGACCCAACTTCACACCTTATACAAAAATTAACTCAAACTAGATCATTCTATTTAAAACTTTTAGAAAAAAAGAAAGAGGAGAAAGTCTTGAGGCCCACAGCTAAGCAAAAAATTCTTAGACTTGACACAAAAAGCACAGTCAACAAAAGGAAAAATCTATAAAATGGACTGCATCAAAATTAAAAAGTTGTGTTTTGCAAAATGCTCATTAAGAGAATAAAAAGCTATACATTGGGAGAAAAATTTTGCAAACTAAATATTTGACAAATGACTGGTATCTATAATACATAAAGAAATCTCAAATCTCAACAGTATGAAAACAAACGATCCAATTAGAAAGAAAATAGTTAAAAGGCATGAACAGACATTTCACTGAAGAGGATTTACAGATGGCAAATAAAAACATGAAAAGATGTTCAACATTATTAGTTATTAAGGAAAGGCAAATTACAGCCATGAGATATCTACACAGATATCTATTAGTATGGCTAAAATAAAATAATGACATCACCAAATGTTGAGAATGTGGAGAAATTGGGTCGCTGAGAAATTGCTGCTGGGAATATAAAATGGCACAGCCACTCTAGAAAACAGTGTGGCAGTTTCTTAAAATACTAAGCATATAACTACCATATGAACCAGCATTTGCTCTCCTGGGCATTTGTCCCAGAGTAATTAAGACTTATGTTCACATAAAATCCTATACACGAATATTTATAGCAGTTTTATTCATAATAGCCCAAACCTGGAAACAACCCAGATGTCCTTCAATGGGTGAGTGGTTAAACAAACTGTGGTGCATCTATACCACAGAATATTACTCAGCATTAAAAAGGAGGGTGCCCTTGATATGCTCATCAATCTGGTTGAATCTCCAGCGAATTAGGCTAAGGGGAAAAAAGCCAGTCACAAAAAACTACGTATTACATATGTGTGCTGCATATATATCACGTATTATATATGCAATATGTAACCTTTTATATGCGTTATGTATATTACATATGTAACATATACATATCATTTTGTTTATGTAGCATTCTTAAATGACAAAATTCTAGAGAGGTAGAACGTATCAGTGGCTGCTAGAGTTAAAGGAAGGATAAGGGGAGGAAGGATAAAAGTGAAGGATCCTTGTGACAGCATAAATGTTCTGTGTCTTGACTGCATCAACACTGACATCCTGGCTTTGATATTCTATATAGTTTTGCCAGATGTTACCATTGCAGGAAACTGGATAAAAGGTAGCCAGGATCTGTTACAACTGCATGTGGACGTATGCTTCTCTCTAAATAAAAAGTCCGGTTTTAAAAAGAAGTCTCGACCTTAAAGAACTGGGGCATAAAGCCTATAAGATAGTCAGAGACTGAAGTAATTCGACTACAAGTCAGTTTTCTCTGCCCCCCAAGGGGTTAGTTTTTTTCTTTAGAATTATTAGAAGAGCCCATATCTAATATCTTATAGCTGTTAACATATTGCTGAAAAGGGAAAAGGTGAATGTTGTCTTACAGCTTACTGCTGGGTTGACATGGACATCTCCTCGTTTTCAGAAAGTTTAAAGATTTAGAAGGTGAGAGTTCTCCTTGCTGGGTGAAGCCTATAAAATCAACATCACAACAGAACCCTGTGCCCAGGCACCGAGCATCTGGTGACAATTGCCGCTTGTGATCCTGGGAAGAGTCAAGGCTAAAGAGTTCCTTGAAAATGAAGAGGGTGTGTACAGACCCATCAATGTTCCTGTGCCTTGTCACACCAGAATAGAGGCCCACATGTCTGCAAAAGAGAGCCAGTCAGCCTGAAGAGACCTGCCAAGAAGGCGAGCCAGTTGGGATCTGGTTGATTTGCAAGTGCCAACCCTCTGATGGCCAGAAATGAGGCCAGCCACCTGTGCCTACCAATGCATGGCCCTGCCACTCAGGCTTGAGGAGGCTCTCAGGTGATGGGCTTACCCAGGAGTGATTGAAATGGACTCCCTGCCAACTGGTGGGATTGGGACATGCCTGTCAGGATATAGAAATTAAGTTCCATTATCTAAAAAAGAAAATTGGTTTCTTCCACGTGGATGTTAATGTCCCAGACCTTGTACTCATTATATATAGTTATCTTCTGTAGACACACACAAAATCTTCACCATGCCCTATTATAAAAACCAGAGACAAGCATATAACCTGAACCTTTCAGGAGCACCACTGAGGACTTATTTGACAGAAAGGTATTAGGCTTCCCCATGGACTAAGTTTGGATCCGGCTAAATTTGAAGGAGTGTAGAATGCTTTCATTTCCTGGGTCAAAGCAAGGCAGTCTGTTTTGTTCTTATGATTGCTGTTGTTTTAAGGCTCTTATTTTGGATTTTGGATTTCTGAGACAGACAGAAGTCTTTGAAGAGCCAAAATTGGTGTTGTTCACCTCAGCTCAGAACAAAGTACAGAAGGATCTCTTTCAACCACCCGTTAATCTATTGCAAATTTTTAAATCTGGAATACCTTTAAGAAGAAATCACTTTGGTGGAAAAATCTAGAAGAATAACAAGACCACCAGTGTGAGTGGTACAACTGCTAAATTAGTAGAGGTGCTGAGGTGAGGGCACACAATAACCCTGCCTTTGTTCTGCCTTTAGGACTCTCAGCTTTTCCAGGAAATGCAAGAAGCTAACCAAGCCCTAGAGAACTCAGCAGACCACTGGG
Organism: Canis aureus; assembly: GCF_053574225.1. NCBI lineage: Eukaryota > Metazoa > Chordata > Mammalia > Carnivora > Canidae > Canis > Canis aureus. The sequence goes on from NC_135634.1 coordinate 16,703,932, forward strand.
GTGCCCCTACCTCCACAAAAGGCACATCTTATTTGGCCTCCATTTCTTTCTCACCTCGTGAGTGATTGTGAACCAGACCCTGTAGCTGATAATTGTTATAATCACATTGTAAGGTGAAATGCATGAGCATTCTTGGTCACTGGAGGCCTGAGCTTTTATACACATGCAATTAAGAATGGTACTGTTCTTTGTTTAGATTCCATTTTTTTCCTCGCATCTTCTTGATTGTTCTTTAAAGGTTAGAAATGTTTGGCAGCCATTTGGGAAAAAGTATGGCTGTCTAAAACCAAGACTCTTCAAAATGTAGCACAATTCTCAAATCCCCTGAGGGAGATGATATCCACTCATTCCTCTATGAGATTGCATTCACATTTCACTGCTTACCAGTGTGGAGCACTCATAAATGATCTCTCAAGCACTTTTCCTGTTTTTCTAACAAAGACTCTGCTACTCGGTTTATTTAATATCTGCTTCAATTCTGTGTCATTTGCTAACAGAAAAAAAATCTTGGTGTCATGGACCAATGAACCCATTGTTAATTCTCATTGAGCAAAGAGAAATTTTTTGTATGTTTTATTTTTATTTTTCAACAGACCTTTCTCTTACTTGAAAGTAGAGTGACTTCTCAAAAAATAAACCTCAAAACTAGAGATAAAGCCACTCAACTTAGTGGAAGGTTAATTAATTTGAAAATCCAGAAGAACGGATGCATTTAAAGTGACTTTATGAGAAGTCAGAAAGATTTTTTAAATACAGTTATCTTAAACAAGGAAACTGTAATTGGTGTTGGGAGGGTTTTCTACTTCTGAAATACAAACCACTGCACGAATAATTCCACGTATGTCTACATTTTATTGAGCGTACCTCATCATTTCCAAGTATGGGCAGTCATAGTGTTTTGCTTTTGTCAGCTTCTTTGGTCTTCCTTGTAGGAGTCAAGTCAACAATTATGAAACATAGAAGATGCCTGTGCTGGATGAGATTCTTCACAAAGAAAGAGATTATGAAGTAGCAGCTGTAGTGAATGAAGTGGTAACTTAATGAGACCAATGCCTAACAACAGGGTTTGGAAAGGAACATTCTCGAGAGAAAGAGTAGCTCAAATCTGCAATAGGAATCCCCCAATTAGTAATTTAAACTGTGAAGCTCAGTTAATTATGGTATATTTGTAAAACAATGAGGTAATTAATCTTTAAATTCTCAACCTGCTTCCCTGCAATATTATGGAAGAATGTGTCTTATCCCTTTCTTGTGTGTTTTTATAAGAACAAGTTATGACTAATCTTGTGCAGAAAATCCACCTCCATCAGAAAATCAAGATTCTTTCTGTTGCTGAACATATCAGATTTCTGACAACTAATCCATTGTTCAAGATAGAAAATATTTTCATAATAAAACCTGCAAGAAGTATTCAAGATGTATAAACTTGTTCATATATACCGCAGCAAAGTTTTCTTTTCTCCATCATTGTGGATAGCACTATTACACATTTAAAATATATTCATTGCACTTAGGCCATATTAACCTATCTAATTATATCCATTGTATACAATTATTAAAACAGTAGTTTTTATTGTTAAAGTTGTATTTTAATTTTCTTAAAAGAGGACAGAAGAACTTATGACTCTTGGATCATCCAGGAAGTGTAATATGGAGAAGCTGAGAAATCGAACATGTCATTCCAATTAAGAATGAAATTTTAGGGAATTCCTGGGTGGCTCAGTGGTTCAGTGCCTGCCTTCGGCCCAGGGCGTGATCCTGGAGTCCCGAGACGGAGTCCCACAGCAGGGTCCCTGCATGGAGCCTGCTTCTCCCTCTGCCTGTGTCTCTGCCTCTCTCTCTCTCTCTCTCTCTCTGTCTCTCATGAATAAATAAATAAATCTTAAAAAATGAATTTTTAATCCAAATCAGCAGTGTTTAGTTTTGAAGGAAATAGAAAAAAAAAATGGGCACAAGCAAATAGCCTAATTTATTTATTTATTTTGTTCAGATCTCATTACTGTCCTGGGTGAGTCCAGTTTAATTATCACTTCACTTATTCATTTATTACATTTCATTCTTGTAATAATTTATTCACAAGGCCCTTACTGAATCCGTTGGGGGATGATAATGAACAAGACAGACGGCAGAGATGGAAAAACTAATAGAGTGTGGAGTGTTTTACCGGGAAAGACTTCCACAGTAACTGATAGAATGGAATTAACTTAGTTTAGAGGGTCAGGGAGAGAGATCTCAGAGGAAATGATGCTTAGATACTCATTTGTATTTAATCTCATTCATTTATGGGATTGCTTAACATTTGAAACTGAAGCATTTATAGATTTTCATGTGAAATATGTGTCTTAGTGTAAATCTGAAGACATTTATGTGCACAGAGTAATTTAAGTGGTTGGATTAGCCCAAACCACTTGAGGGCATGGCCATGTGCTATCCACCGAGTTGGCCTCAGCGGCACGCAGCATCATGCCAAGAGCATGGTGCCCACACAGTACATGCTGCTGAAGTACTTCATACATAAACAAAGGCAATACCCATTTTAGTGCTTTTTCAAAACGTGCCAATTTAGGTAATGCTTATTTCTAATTATCCAAAAAAGTTACTAACCTTGAATGTAAGTTGTTGATAAAGGATCTTAATGTCAGCTAATAAGGACTGAAAAGACTCATGAAATAATGTTTTGAAAAATTATATTTTTTAAATTTTGCTTTGCATCTTATTTCCGAATTCCTGGATGTGTTTAAATGAAATCTGTCTGTAGACTGTATTATATCCCCTTGGATCTAAGTTAGATTTTGATATATTCAGTATTGCCACTAATTTGAGGCAGCAGTGGTTTGAGCTAGGCAAATATATATGTACTTGCTTTCTAGAATTGCCTGAGCCCCATTTTTAACCCTAAAGCTCTTCTGTGCATTTATATAATCTTTTCATGAGTGTGTTATTTTCGTCATGATTCTTATCTTAACTCTTGCTAAGTAGAATACAATTCAAAATTTCTTTTATCCTATGAAAAGCTGTCATATCGTTTGCTCCTCTTTTTACATTTTCTTTTTCTGGTTCCTCTTTCCCTCCAATATTACCATCTGCTTGTTTTATTCCTGTTCCCAGTGATACCCACAGTGAAATTTCCATCCACATTCTCTGTTGATTTACGCTCGGCTGTGTTTATTTCTGGCATTGCTAACTTTCTTGATATGTCTGAGACTTGGACTCATTACACTAACTTTGGGTTCAGGTTTCCTTCTCACAACATTTACTCCACACCTCCTTTGAACTTTTCTTAAGAGAAGAGCTGAAAGTACCAAATATGATTCTTTCCCAGGACAGATTTCAGGGTGGAAAAGAAGTGAGGATGAAGGAAGAGAGTTATTATGTTCAAAAATGTCCAATTCTTTTTAAAACCTGGTAGCAGGGATAAACCCTTGCCCTAATTTAACTTCCAACATATCAGTCACCTTGGCAGTGGGTACTTCAGGGCATTTTTCTAGCAGCCCTTGGCCTGGTTTACATTTGAATCAGTGACATACTTCTCTTGGAAGCCCTCATGGATAGTTGAAGCTTAAGTGGGTTTCTGGATTGCAAGTCCCGAAAATCTCCTTATAAATCACAGAGTTTGCCTGAGTGACAAAGAGGATCTATTCATCTATGGTCCGTTCATAGCAAAGGTCTGGGCCGTGAGTTTCAGCAGTGGTCAACTACTCATCTTTTGTCTGATCATCGATGAAATTTGATCACAGGGGTAGAACTTTTCTTCTCAAACCCAGCTGTTATTCAGCTTACATCTTGAAGGATAAGGATTGATCACCCTGGTAATTTTATCCTCCCTGGTATAGCTGCAGATGTTATTCTAATGTACGGCATCTAATCCTCTTCAAATTTTACAAAGGTAACCGTTTTCATAGACTTCATCTACAAATGTAAATACCATCAACAAAAAGCTTTGCTGAAACTTCTCTCCAGGCCTTTGTGGCAAACAGACATTGGCTGTAGATGAACAGGCTCTCTTCATCACTCAGGCAAACATGGTGTTTTGTAAGGAAATTAATATCTTTAAGCAAAAAAGTCAAAGGAAATGATTTTTTACTTCAGGAATATTTACAATGTCTATACGAGAAGGAAACATTGCAGATATTACATCCATTTTGCTGATTGGGAAAACTGAGGCATGTTATTAAAAGGCATGGCTTAGCTTACTACAAAGCAACAAGAACAACAATAAAATATTGGCACTGGAAAGAGCTACTGGTCTGCTCTTTTATTTTGACTTAACTAGAGATGTAATGCCACACAGTAAATCTATCAGTTCCAGGTGCCAAATTAATAGAAGTGCATATGTGGCATTGAATTTGCAAAATGAGAAGCAGGAAATTGACAGAGAAAATGAATTATCACATAACTTATAAATCCAATAAGGAGATGTAAGATGCAAGAAATAAATCTCCAGGATGGTACAAGGGGCAGATGATGAATATGTATGTGTGTGCATGTGTATATCATCTTTTGACGTGGACACTTTGAATAAGGCAGTGCTGGTAGCTCACTTGATTATAAATAAGGCTGGGAGTGGGGGATTGAGCTATGGTGATGTTAGAAATAAAGCAAAATAACCTTGAATGTGAAATTTTGGAAGTGGTAATCTTCATCTTAGAAGATTTCTTTTCAGCCCCATATCTTTAAAACTGAAAGAGAGAGGAAAGAGGGAGAAAGAGAAAGAGAAGGGGGAATTCTTTTTTTTTTCTTTTCTTCTTCCTGTGCCATGTATTTTTCCTAACTTTGTGGGCAAAATGTCACATCCCAAATAAACAGAGGGCCATGTATCACTGGTAGACTAGAATTTACTCAAACCCCATCTGTTACGGAATTGAAGTGGTTACTGACACAAATTACTTATGAAATAGGATAAAATTCTAGGGTATCCATACAACTTTTTATTTCTAGGGTTTCTTCCTTCATTCAACAAATATTGGTTTCAAAGCCTGCCATTTGCCTGGGTCAGTTTCAGGATATAGTGTAAAGTGCAAGAAAAATCCCTGCCTTCACTGAATGTATCATCTTGTGTAAATGAGTTACAATTGGATAAATGCTGCCATAGACAAGCACAGCCTTCTGCAGAATCACAACCTAACTCAGGATTGGGGAATGATGGTATCAGGAAGACCAGCCCAAGAAGTTCATGTCTGACTCAGGCTCTGTGCTGGTTCTTGCTCTTCTTCTTGACTTTAAAATGTTGGAGGACCCTCCAACTCAGTCTCTGGCCATTTTCCCTTTTCTATTTACCCTAACAACCTAGGCTTCAGTGGTCTGCAGGAGTTACCCTTTTTAATTCTATGGATATGCCAAACTCATTTCTCAGCCCTTCACATGCAGACTCAGATTTTCATCTGCTCACATTCTCTACCAGTTGTCTGCAGGTAACTTAAACAGGTGCCAAACTGACTCTTGGTTTTTGTTTGTGTTTTATTCTCAAGGTCATTTCTCGCTCTGTCTCCCAAGTTCATACAATTTACACTACTGCTCAGGCCAAACAGCCTGAATGACACACTTTGGAGTCTTTGACCTGTTAGTGTCTTCAGTGGGCCAGTTCTTGCCACAGCCATTAGTACCACCATCTGGCCATCAAAGCCATCCTTATTCAGACCACCCTGTCTTTCATAAAGTACCATACTAGCTTCTGAAAGGCCTCCTTGTTCCCTTAGATTCACGTTTCTCCATTCCAAACTGAATAACATCTTAAAATGTAAATCAAATTAAATCCCTTTCCTGCACAAAACATCCCAATGGCTTTTCCACACATTCAGCTTACATCCTCAATACTTTATCATAGTTTACAAGGCAAAAGTGCCCATCTCTCTTGCCTCATACCCTACAGCTGAGAGCTGACAAAACTCAAAAGATCTATGTTCTCATGGACCCCTTCTAACAACACTTCTAATTGCGGTGTTATTGTAACATCACTATATAAAACCTAAAGAATGACTCAGAAAAGTTAAGTGATTTCCCCCAAATCATGTAGTTGGTAATATTTGGATATGATCTTTATAATAAAATCTGGGTAAACTTCCATCAAGAGCTCTTTCTATTATGCCATGGGGTGTACAATGAAATACAAACAAAACGTTGTACAAACTCCTGACCTTAAAAACAACAACAGTAATAATATTGATTTAAGTTTTGATAAAAATACAGTTTCAAACACTTGGAAGCTCAGTGTTTATTTCCTACATCTTAGACATTGAAAACCAATCTGGCTTGCCCACATTCACCTTCAATATTATGATCTCATGGGAAAGAACTTCAGCTTCTCTCTGTTTCCATTGGGAGTCAGTTGCAACATCCACACAGGCACAGTGGTTTGGGAAGAGACTTGGCATCAATTACTGGCTACAGAAATATTTCTTTGTTTACAAAATAGCTGTCTGTCTCTGTGCATATCTGTCAATAGCTTCTCTTCTACTCTTTTATCATCATCCCTACCATGATCCTATCCTCCTCACTGGAGGGATTTACTAGAGCAACTACCAGCCTGTACCTGTAGCAGGTTTGCTCAGAGTTCTCCTGTGTTCATAAACTTTTACAAAACAAAAACAAAGAGAGAACAAGTAACTGCTGTTTAGTCTCACTACTTTACTTCCAGGGTCTGAGTGGATTCTCCTACAGTGTTTAGAATAGTTGCATGGAGTGTTTAGTGACACTCTATGGGAGCTTCCACCCCTGAACACCTTTAACCTCTCAGCATACCTGCAAACCCCAGGAGACTTGGCTGGGCTGCCTTACCACCTGTTGGCCCCTGCTCGTTGCCAAGAGGGTCCAAGCTTTACCCTCTAACACCCTCGACCCTAAGGTGGGAAACTTCTGAGTGTCACAATTGCATCTGTGTACTCTATGTTGGCAGGGTGGTGCTTCCCCCAGGGACCAGGCCTGGGACCTGCCAGTTTGGCACTCTTCATACTTCCCCGTGCCCTGACTGTTTAGTTCACTTGTGGTTTTGTGAGCCAGTAATCCTCATCCTCAATCTAAACAATTAGCAACTGGATGAAAATAGCTATTTTAGGGACAACCTCTTCCTCTTTGAGTTAAATGCATGAGGTTATAAGCAAGGGGAGAAAATTTTGTTTTGATTGTGCTAAGAAAGAAGCCAGTCTCTTGGTTTGCACAAATTTACAGGGACATGACACTTTATATACTAATATGAGCACTTAATCTGTGTCTACAATATGCCAAACATCTGGATGAGCATTAGTATTGAGTCAAAAACAGATATTTCCAAATAGCTAAATGTTTGGCCTAAAAAATAAGTCAAGTAGCCTTTTTTTGTTGTTGTTATGTTTTTCAGCCTTAAATTACAACCTTTGTAACTTGTTAGATCTGACTGTCAGAGCCTTTAAAAACATATATCTGAAAAACGAAGAGGTAGCTCTGAAATCCAGCAAGCGTGGTGTTGAGTGACATGAAGACAGCTTCAAGAGATGCGGGTCCAGTTTTGAGAAACTCGCTGTCAGCCCTTCAGGCCGGGAAAACAAGAGTCCACCAGGAAGCTCTGAGAGATGTACTTCCCAGATTTGTGCCGGATTACTCTTGCTGGTCCCTTGATTGGAACTCACAAAATAGCCTAAATTTATGTCATTTAACAAGAAAAAAGCAACTACAAAGGCAGCCTAAGTGATGCCTGAAGGCTCAGGGGAACAAAAGGTTCTTGTTGTCTTGGGGATAGTGTTATCTTCGGTCACACATATTAATTAATACAGAGGGGAAAGGTGGCACTGCATTTGTCAAAAACGCTTTATTACAAACAAGCCCGCCACTGTCTTGAGTGATTCACAGTTATTCACAGTTATTTTTTCCAAATTGTGGATACATATGTCTAAGAAATATGATTATTTATATATGCTATGAACCCAAGTGAACCACCTGAATATTTCGTCTTTGGGATTTTATTGGCAGCCTAGAAGTCCTAACGCCTCTCTTCCCCAGGTGAGCTACTTTAAGAGGTTCGTAAGCTCAAGGTCTGGGAAGCCTGTTTTCTCATATGTAAGAAGAGGTGGAAGAAGAGGTTTGCATGCCCCTCCAAAAACAAAGCATTTCCCTGCATCCCACCATGAGGGTACTGTGAGATTAAGCGTGTAGGGATGGAGCCAATCGCAGCTTCTGTGTTTTCCTTGGCCATCATTCTTTTCTGACAGACTTTTTTGTTAACAAAGTCTTATGTTTTACTAGATTCCCAGTAATCTACACTTGAGATTACATTTGAATGTTACATGCTATAGATTATGAATTCCATCAGTTTCACCAAAAGTTCTCTCAGTAAAAGGAGACATTAAAAAAATCTCAAGGTAAAGCAAAGTTAACAAAAATACGCATGTGAAAGACATATGGTTGGGCCTATTTTGTAAGACAGAATGCATTTCAACATGAAATTCTCAGAGGAAGTATGGTGTAATAAACTTGCTGTATTATGCACATCCAGGGACCAATCAAAGTAAAGATGAATTATAAAGGAAAAAAAATAATTTAACTGTAACGATTGAAAATAATAGCAAAAGGAAGATCATGTTCCTGGCAAACTGAATGACCTTCAGTTTCGAAAGATTCTCTTTGTCCCCTGACCTCCCAAAGGTATTGCTTGTTGGAAAAACAAAACCCCATAGAGAACCAAATATTCTATTAGTTGAACCTCCAGGAAGGCAGACGGCAATTTGTTAAATAAAACACTTTCATGCTCTAAGTGAATATGGTAGGGAAAAGCTGACCACCTTTCCTTGGAAGGGCCTTTTGGAATTGACTTTGCTTTTATTAATCTGGGCTCCAGCTTGGGTTGAGGCAGCTAAAAGTAGTTGTTACCCTCAGTGCTTTTCTACATGGAGCTCTAGTGGAATAAAACTATGCAGAAATTAATTAAAACAACTGCAAGGGCATTGAATGCAGGTGGTTTAAAACATAGACTACATGGCTTTGCAACAAACTGATTTGTCCCATATGCATGTGCAAAGCTTTTGGTTACCCTCTTGCTAAAAGAACAACAGTGTAGATGAAAAACATCAGTGAGTGTGGGGAATCTGAAGACCACCTTCTTTGTTGGCTGTGGCTGAAGCAGCAATAACTATAATCACTTTTTACTGCCTAAAGATTTTATATAAGCAAACTCCAGCCATAAGCCTTGAAAGTGGGATTGTTTTCTCAGCCTTTTCTCCAACTGCCCTGGACCACTTATTATTACACTTTGCAGCCTGGTTTTCACAGGTTTTGATAGTTTGGTCTTTGCAGTTCACCAACTGGCATTAGGGAAATGCCCTTTGGCTTCTAGTGTGGTCTCTGTTGATTATGATTTTGGTAGCATGGTAGAAAATGAACATGTATTAACAAATAATAAAAGCACATCTCTCAAGTTCATTTGCAATCTGAAGATGAGATTATGAAAGGTTAAACTGTTAAGTGAATGGTAATGCACTGTGATGCCTGGACCTTGTCCAACGGTACCGGTAGCAGCTGTCAACCTAATTAAGCCAGATGTGCCTTCAACGTAAACGGACCTCCCAAGAGGAATAATAACAGATTTCAGGTTCCAGCTAAGGACAAAAGGTGGAGATGGGGTTGCATAAAAGAGGGGCAGGGCTAAAGCCTAAAGAATGTTCCTGATGTCTCTGTCATTCTTAGCTGGCAGATTCTCAACTCATTAGTGTCACCTTGATTGAATTCAATGGAACTAGTCCTATAGGAGAGGGAAAAAAGTGATTTATTTTAAGTGAAATCTGGGTTAATTTTCATATTCAATAAAATTATGGTATTGCCTACACTCTTTCATCTTCAACACACACACACACACACACACACACACACACACACGCATACATACACACACACACACAAAACCTCGGCCTGACTTTATATCCTCAGTTATTTAAAAAATGACATTTAAGTCAGGCCAACTTTGACAGCCCTTCAAGTGAGCATGCAAAGCATGGGCCAAGAAAAGGACATCAACAGATCTTCAACATTCTCTATGTGATTCACAGATTAGGATGCACATCGGGCAGGATTTTTGCAACTCGACTGACTATTTAAGACAAACATTCGGTAAACTATAAAATGTAAGGTACAAACAGTGGGTGTTATGTAAAAAAGAAAAAAAAAAACACTATAGCTTCCAGGCAATTTTTTCCATTCATGCTATAAAATGTCATATCTCCAAAACAGAAGTGTTTGAGAGGCAGACCTTTAAGCTTAGCCAGGAAAATGCTTCTCAGAAAATTTTCCTTCATGTTTCTGAATTTAGTAACTACCTTGATGAAACCACTTCTAAGTTGCTAGGTCTCTAAGAAAATTATGAGAAATACCCGTTACCTTTTGGTACTTGATAGCGGTTTAATAATTCACTTACTGAGAAACTTCATTGATTTTATACTAAATATTATTTATTTAACAAACACATATACAGCATTTATTCTGCCACAGACATGGTTTTAGGCACTTTATAAACAATAAATTATTTAGTGTTGATAGCAATCCTATGATATAGGTACCATGAATAATCCTGTTTTACAAATAAAGAAACAGAGGCACAGAAAGTTTAAGTGATTTAGTGATGTTACATGATGAATATACACAAATGTTGATGGTCTCATTGGATCCTCTCTTGTGAGAGGAACCAGGTAAAGGATGTGATCAGAATCCTCCTGGAATCATAAAAGCTCAACTGCAGATGGCAAACTTCTATTTCAGTGGGTGAAGTGGAGGGTGTCCTTGAGCAAGCTTATTTGGAGACAAAGAGGTGAGATTTTTGAAAAGGAGACCGTGGTGTAATGGGAAACATGTGACTGAACAGGAGGCTTGAGGATCAAGGCTGGATCTTATATTGTGCTCCAGTGACGTGGGCATCATTTAATTATTTATCTAAACTTTGCGACGTACACTGATCCCACTTGACAGTTCGTAACTGAAGACATTCACTTCTTCATTCATTCAGTGTAGATGTCATATAGTGTGTTAACTTCTGGAATTAAGATGTGTTAACTTCTGGAACTAAGATGATAGATAACCCTCAGAGAACAAATCTATATAGTGGATTGGATAGGTCCCCCTTCAATTCACATCTACCTGGCACCTCAGAATATGACCTTATTTAGAAATAGGATATTTGCAGATACAATTAGTAAAGATGAACTCATACTGGATTAAGTGGTCCCTAAGTTCAACGAGTGGTGTCCTTATGAAAGAGAAACACAGAGACAAACACACGTAGGGAGGAAGGCCATGTGATGATGGGGTAGACTCTGCAGTGAGGCAGTTACAAGCCAAGGAATGTCATGGAACAGATGCATTTGTGACCCAAGAACAAGGATCAGATTCCCCCCTAAAGTTTCCAGAGGGACAATGACTCCGCCAACACTCTGATTTCAGACTTCTGGTCTCCAGAACTGTGAGGGAATACATTTCTGTTATTTGAAGCCACCTAGTTTGTGGCTCTTACTTACAACAGCCTCAAGAAACTAGTAGAGATTTTGGTACCAAGGAGTGGGCTGGTGCTGTAACAAACACCAAATATGAGGAAGTGGAGATTGGATAATGGGTAGAGGCTGGGAGTGTTTGAGAGTGCATGCTAGAGAAAAATCTAGATCACTTTGACCTGGTGGAAATATGGATGTTAGAGGATTCAGGCGGAATATGGAGCATAAGACAGAAAGTTCCCAGCATCTTAAATAATGAGCGGATAATCACAAACAGATGTTGGGAGGAATTCAAATGTTAAATGTGCACCTGCTAAAGCCTCAGAAGGAAAAGGTGAAGGAGACTTGAGGAAAGGCTCTCCTTTTTATAAGGTGATAGAATACTTGGCTTGATTTAAAATCTTTAACCATGGATCTTATCTCCATTACTAGTGCTAATTATAGAAATGGTTGTACAGTGGAAAATTTGAACTCAGTACTACCACATGATAAAATTTTATACAGTTTATCCTTTTTTCAAGTTTTCAAACCTTTCCCCAAATTATGAAAGGTAGAAAATCCATGTTTTAAGTTCCATATAAATAAAAGTTACTAGATGAGGAAGGAAAATAGCACATTGATGGGTCTTGGAGTTTTAGGTTTGGAAGAAATCTTAGAAATCACCTAAATTATTCCCAATAGCATTTATTTATCCCTTAACACCATCCCTGAGAAAACACTGAACATCTTTAGCATTTTATGCATTTTTACTTCCTGTGTTAATTTATTCATGGTGATATGACTCCAATTATTAAAAAGTTCTTCATATAAATCTCAAGCCAAGCCTGCTCACACTTGGATCCATGGAGCCTCTTTGATCCATGGATCCTCATAAGGATAAAGAGTGTCTCCTAAGCTCTCATGTGAAATATTTCCAAAATGCTGCCTTCTGTTCAGTCCTGTGAGCTAATCCACACAAATATGACTTATGAGTCTTTCATAGTCCTAGTGATTTTATGTACTATCTTGTTTGTAGTTGGTGCTTCCCTTCATGGATGAGGTCTAAACAGAACAGTGAAATCAAAGTGAACCCTCTTCACACAGAATAAAACAGGGTCAGTGCTTCTCTCCTTCTACCATTCTACTCCCATTTATTCATACTAAAACCACATTCTACTAAGCCAGCCATCACACATTTGCATCATATTAGGGTTGCAAGCACCTGAATTCATTCAATGATAGTTATATAAAATCTCAAAATTATAAAACCAGTTGTGCCAATGAAAAGTATTTAATATTACATGAACACACGTTAGGTCAAATATAACATGGAAAATATGTTCCTATTTATATACTTTATGTGTTAATCATTGATGCAGTAGAACTATTTTTATACTCAAAAATCTTTTGAAACATGGAAGAGAGGGAAAAAGTTTCTTCCAAATGCCTGTAAAAATATAATGTTTTAAATATAGATAAATTGAGGTTAAGTAAGAGATTAGTCTATTTCCATATTTCACATTGATAAAAAATGGCATAAATTGTATTTGAGATGTGCAAGGAACTTATATAAATGGTCCAATATTTACCACATGAAAAAACAAATGAACAAATAAGCAAGTGAGCTCCATGAGTTTTCGTAGGAATTCTGGTATCTGGTAATGCAGTAATCACATGATGCTATTGCCTTTGAGATATGCTGCATGCTATCCCAAAAGTTAGGCTCTAACCTCAAACATAATGACATTTGTAACAAATGAGGATTTTTTTTTTTGCTTCTGGTTGAAACTCTAATAAACACTTTAGAGTGATATAGAGTAGCTGATTGCCACTTATGATTGCCTAATGAAATGGTATAGAAGTTCTAGTTCCCTGGATTCAAAACGGCAATAACTTATTAGCAATAGTAATGGATGCAAGAAGTACACACCATTTTTATTGATCAAATATGCCTTGACACTTCTTCTTCCATTTGTCAGAGAGTAGCTTGCCACATACCAATAAGCCAGCTTGGATACAAATAGAAAAATCAGATAAAACCAATTTAATACATTGGAGAGGTGTCAGATCAACCAGAAATTGAAGCATCAAGGTCCTGGAGAGAAAAAGACCTCAAGACATATATGAGACTGTTCTAAGAGCCACTATTTTCTGAGCATTTTTCAATTTGTCCACAAAGGTTGAAGCCCAGGTTTCAGGCAGATAAATTCTACTAAGAGGCACAGAAACCATCAGAACATCTGGCAATTTCACAGGATGGGAGACAAAGAAACTGGAGTTTGGAACTGTAAACAGCTGGGATCTGAGAAACTAAATTCCCAGTGAGAAAAGTGATATAGGGATGTATTACATTTTATGTTTTTCTTCCCTTCTAGAGATTTTTGCTGAATTCTTAAAAAGATAAAGAACTCAGCAGAAAGCCACTGAAAAATATAATAAAGTTTTCTGGAAATGTTTGGGGCAAAAAAAAAAAAGTATTCAAACATCATGAGGAGAAAGGATTCTGTTAGATATCCTAGGTTACAGGTGGGCCACCTGCGTGGTGGCATCCTAGGAATGTGTGCAAACTATTAGGACCTTCAGTACCTTTCAACACAGCTTCCAGTCATATTGGTTCTAGGTGAAATTACAATGATTTTCCTTGACTAAATCTCACTGACAGAGGGAATACTGTAAAGTTTCTGAAGGAGGATAACAATCTCTCACCTGTAGTATCAAATACTCAATAAAAAAAAAAAAGTTAATCACACCATAAAAGCAGACCCATGCAGAAAAATGAAAAAATAAAATTCTTCTCACCCAGAGCTGCTTTAAATGAAACGGAAATGAGTGTCATTCATGATTGAAAATCTCTTTATATGGGGGATCCCTGGGTGGCGCAGCGGTTTGGCGCCTGCCTTTGGCCCAGGGCGCGATCCTGGAGACCCGGGATCGAATCCCACATCAGGCTCCCGGTGCATGGAGCCTGCTTCTCCCTCTGCCTATGTCTCTGCCTCTCTCTCTCTCTCTCTCTCTGTGACTATCATAAATAAAAAAAAAAAAAAAATTAAAAAAAAAGAAAAGAAAATCTCTTTATATGGAAATATGCAAGTATCAAAAGGAATGAAGAGTCACAAAAGGTGTAAACATATGAGAAAATATAAACCCATATTAACTATGCAACAATAAAAATATTATCTAGTGTGATGATTAAAAGTATATAAAAAACTAAAATGTACAATAATACGAACACCAAAATTGAGAAGAAGCTAAATGTAGTAAACAACAGCTCTGAATAGAAGCTGAATAGAATAGGAATAGACTTGTGTGCAAAGCAAAATAATTATCAGACATTAGTATCTTAGAACTAATATACATCATTTGTTATAATAAATTATAGCTATGCATTAGCAAGGTGACTGCATTGGTCTATCATAAATAATAATCATGTTTAAATCTCTATGTTAACTACTAAGAATCATAAAAAATAATGCAAGTGAATACTGGAAAAAAATGAACAATTAAACAATTTAAAGATAATCCAAACAAGAGTAAAAAGAAAGAAAACAGATAACACCTGGGAAAAATGTGAATCAAATAGTAATATGTGAGATATAAACCCAAATATATCAGAACATGTAAATGGCCTAAATTCTCTAATAAAAATGGATGCAAAAAACCAACTTAACATTGCTGACATAACCTTAAATACTTCAATTGAAAGATAGATTCCCTATATATAATGATAAACAAAAATAAGAGAATGGAAAAGACATAATAAATGTTATTTTAAAAACTAGTATAGCTAAATAATATCCATTAAATCCACTTCATTAAATGCACTGACAAACAGTATAATTTTTTAAACATTACGATTTTTGTAATTTAGAGTGGATTAAAAAAATAGAATTTCTTGATAATATCTACCTGTCAAATAAACAATATTTTATTAAAATTAAAAATTCACAATGATCTACATTTATTAGAAATAAAAATTAAATTCAGTAAGGCTTCTTTATACAGGGTCAATATAAAAGTGAGTTGTCTTTTTCTACCAGTAGAAAACAAGTAGAAATGAAGTCTTAAAAGTATGATTTATAATAGTGTACAATCAAATTCTGAGGGATATATCTAATAAAGAAATTTAATTTATGGAATTTTATTTAATAAATGGAGTGCTATGCCATGTTCATGGATTAAAAGTTTCAATAATGTAAAGATATAAATTATCCCTTAAATTTATCTATAGAGTCACTTGGGTCTCAATCTAAATTCTAGCAGGGTTTTCCTTAATTTTTTTGTAAAACATAATAAGAGTTTTCAAAAATGTGTAGAGTAATAAAGTCCTCAAATAGCTGAGACAAATTATAAAGAAATACAAAATTGAAAGAATTACGCTACCAGATACAAAGGCTTAGTATCACCTACTTAAGACAGTTTTATAATGATGCAAGAGTAGATAAATGACAAATGGAATAATATACAGTTCAGATATAGACACATATATATATAAGGTCAGTTGATTCATGATATGCTACGCAATAGAGAAAAAATGGTAGTTTCAAGAAATATAATTAGGTGTATTGAATATCCCTAGAGAAAAAATTATTCCTGACCCCTACCATAATGTATATAAAATTAATACATAATAAACCACAACCATGTAGAAAAGTCATTTCCAGGTAGGCTATAAATCCACATGAGGAAAGTAAAACAATAAAACCGTGAGATGATAACCTAGGAACATATTTTTTCAAACCACTGAGTAAGCAGAAAATTCTTAAATAGAGAATTACTAGCATAATGGAAAATATTGATAAATTAGGTTTCATCAAAATAAAAATTTGTGATCAAAAGAATTAGTTAAGTAAAACTGCAAGTCATACAGCAAGAGATTTAGCAATACATATAAGGGAATAAAGGCTTCTATCCAGAATATATAAATAACTCTTAAAGTACAAAAAAGAAAATGAAAAAGACAATCATAAGTAGTAGTGTGAGGGCCAAGAAATTTAGCAGGCATTTAGGACAAAAAAAAGAAAAAAAAGAAAGAGAGATTATATCATTCAATAAACAGTAAAAACATAATCTCATCATTCGTCATCAGCCTAATGTAAATTAAACTTCAGTGGGATAATACTACATACCTACCAGAATTTAAAAAACAAACAAAACACAATAAAATCTGGATATGCCGAAAGTAGGCAAAGAAGGGGAGAAACTGAAGTTCTCATTCATTATTGGTAAGTCCGTAAATTGTTATATCCACTTTAGAAAACTGGTTGGCAATATTTGTTATACCCAAATATTCACATACTCTATCTTCCAAAATTTCACTACTAGGTGTATATCCAGTGAAATATTAACTTGTACACATACACACACATGGAAGTTCATCAAAATGTTATTTGCTTTAAGTGGGAGACAACCCCAAATGTTCATCAATAATAGAATTGAGAAATAAATGTGGTTCTATTTGTATGGTGGAATAGCATATGTCTTGGTAACAAATAGATCACAAACTAATAAGTAGCTTAAATGAATTCCAAGAGCATACTATTCACTTCAAGAAGCCAGGCACAAAAGAGTACATTCTATTTGATTTCCATTTTTATGAAGTTTAAAAATGAGCAAAATTAAGCTATGGTGCTGGAAGTCTCATAGGGTTTACGCCTGTGGGTCTTGTTAGAAGTTACCATAGTAGTTATCCCTGTGGGAGGATGTAGTGACTAAGGACATCTCCCATGTTTCCATGATTTCCACTACAAAGGAAAGGACAGTTTTCCAGAACACAGAATTAAGCTGTTATGGAAACAAATAACGTGGCAAAAGATGGGAGGAGTATCTTGGCAACATGTAAATCCTTGGTTCTAGGGCTTTTAGCCCAGATGCACTCCTACTTTTCTTGAGACTTGGGTATTCAATGATTTTTAGAATTTTTTAACCAGTCAATTTTCTTATTTGCTTAAATTGCTTTAAGATAGTTTTATGTCACTTGCAAATGAACAAATCTTAGTGCAACAATTGATGGAGATGGCAACATCAGTAGTCCTTTGCTTTGCCCATTCCAGGACAATCTTGCTCAGTCCAGGGACTGATATATTATGTAGGACTCGCCAGTCAGGATCATCACTGACAATTCTGTTCAAGCCATTGGGATAAGTGCTGTGTTTTCTAGATAAAGATACATGGAAAGCTGACTCAAGTACAGTCAGAGAATAGAAGCTGAGCAATAGGCAGGGAGAGATTTGCATAGCTCCAAAACTATCATCTGAGCACCTAGACTCAGCCAACCGAGTCAACCCCAGAATATAATATGCACCCTTGAAAAAGTGAGGGTTAGGGATGCAGTTGCAAATCTGCATATAACTTCTGACTCTCTAAACACTTAACTAATAGTCTACTAATGCCCAGAAGCCTTACCCATAATATAAACAATTAATACATATTTTGTGTTATATGTATTACATACTGTATTCTTATAATCAATTAAACTAGAAAAAAATTATTGAAAAGTATAATAAGGAGAAAATACTTTATAGCACTATACTGTAAAAAAAAATCTGCCTATAAGCAGTGTGCAGTTTACTGTAGATCTGCTGCTTGCTTCAACAGTGTTCAGATGGAACAGAACCAGGTACTACCAGCATTGGCTGCACCCTCTGCCAGCACATGCCGAAGTCATCCCAAGATGGGTAAGGTAAAACTTTGCACATCATGGAAGCTGCCATGGTTCTAGAGAACCTGGACCAGGCCCTTTTGGATCTGCATGCCCTGGGTATGGGCTCCTATCTATGTGACTTCTTGGAGAGAAGGAAGTGGAAGATGAGGAAGTGACAGTCAAGAAAATGGGTTACCACTTGACTAAGTTCCGTAGGCTGGGCTGGGCAACTGTCTCTTCCAAAGGCTCTCCCTCAAGCACAACTGGGACCACAGCCCTGGAGGGGATCCTCAAATAATCCTGTCAAGACTTCTGCCTGAGGGTCTCCCTGCAGCCACTAGGTAGCTTTTTAACTATCCTGGAGCCCTCGGCCAAGCCACGGACCAAATGGAAACAAGTTTCTTGAAGAAAAAAAAAATGTATATAAGCAGATCCATGCAGTTCAAATTCATGTTGTTCAAAGACCAACTGTACATTTAAGGAAAAAAGTCAACTACTGTAGTTCTGCCAATATAACAGTTTCTGGGTAGCAATCTTAAGTTTAAGCTTCAAATTGTCAAGTTTCCTAGAGGTGTTAATAACAGGTATGTTTAAGAACATTTATGTGTTTTCTTGAACAAATAGGAGAGTGCCTACTAGGTTACAGGCAATTTGCCCAATGGAGATAGAAAATGTCACTTGATAGAACTACATATGACTAGAAGGAGTAGAGAGAAGAGATTGTGTGAAGAGAAGTTAATCAGTGCTTATTCGATTATTCTGCTTCACTGGTTTCCTAATGATGGTGCTGGTCATATTTTGGCATCATATGTAGAAGGCTGAAGGCCCCCCTCTCCCCACAGCAACCCCAAGTATCAAATGAAAAGCTAAAGTTACAATTGCAGTCCAGTTGTTACTTTACTAAATGCAGCTGTTTTCTGTTATTTGATAGCAATGACCAATCACTGAAGCATTTTCAAATACATGTGGGGTTTGTGTGTGTGAATGTGTGTGCGTGTGTGTGTGTGTGTGTGTATCAAATCCACCTCCCTCCACCACCACCATAAGAATTTGGGTTTTAACACTGGCTATTATTTCTTTGTTAATTATTTTTTCTTGTTAATTTTACTAACAGTCTCTGAAGTTATCTTTGGAAATAATTTTAAAAACCAAAATAGGGCAGCCCGTGTGGCTCAGTGGTTTAGCGCTGCCTTCAGCCCAAGGCCTGATTTTGGAGACCCGGTATCGAGTCCTATGTCAGGCTCCCTGCATGGAGCCTGCTTCTTTCTCTGGCTGTGTCTCTGCCTCTCTCTCTCTCTCTCATGAATAAATAAATAAAATATTAAAACAAAACAAAACAAAACAAAATAAAAAACTTCAATGAATCCCAAACGATGGTGCCAGAAAAAGTGTTAAACTTCCCCAAGCTCAGGTCCACTCAAGGCAAAACAATTTTAGCTAAAGTAAGACTGGTAGATTCAGAAAGAATCAGGACAAAATTCAATCCTTGAGTCTTGTGGAAAGATTTGACTCATCAACTTCCAAACTCTCCACTTAGAGAACTTCTATTTCATATATTAGAAAAGGTTTTTATAGTTAAAATCAATATATTAAAACCAATATTTACAACAAAAATTATTTTCTGGTTTTATGGACTAATGAGGCTTCATTACCCTTCTTGGGTTGGAAATATATCTATCTCCACCTATAGTGATAGAAAATGAGATACAGAAAGAGCTAGCTCTTCGTTGTCTGAGTTAACTGGTTATCTAAATACACCAGGTTTATCTTGAAACAACTTAAAATACTTATGCATTAAATAGTGAAAGAATCACAGGTACATAGAATGCAATAACCAGTTGATACTGTGATATAAGAGAAATGCTTAAATAAATAACTTAAGCTCAGGAGTTCTTTGGAATCAAAACCCCATGCCATAGGAAAACAGAGACATAAATGTTCCTTTATGTTGGCTTTAGCTCCCTCAGTATGTAATCTAATATCCTTTCTCAAAGCCCAACAATAACTATATATTTATTTAAGCTCTTACCATGTAGATGAGTTAGTGATGATGATCTTCTGAGTTGGCAACAAGATGTTTAATAAAATTATGAGATTAGAAGGAATTCAAAGAGGAGATCTTATCTGTCTCCCAGGCTTACAATAATACTATTCCAAAAAACTGGACAAAACAAAAAACAATCTAGAAAAATGCAAACAATGAATTGACAGCAGGAATTTTGTTTGTTCATCTCTGAAAACCAAAGACCCAGAACAATATCTGTCCTCAATAAATGTTTGTAGAGTGAGTGCCAAAAACAGGGGGGAAGAAAGCACATGTTGGAAGGAGGATTTAATTAAAGTTGATATAATTAGAATCCATATTCTCTTTGGTTTTCATTGGAATATGTGAGTGTTTGCATTTATATCTTAACAATCTTTTCCTTTTAATTTAGACTTTCATAGGCTGACCCCTACTTTACTAATGAAATACTTAGTCCCACTAAATGTTTTTTATTCGATGTAGGTTTAAAAGTATCTGAGCCTCAATCTCCAGTTTTGACTAATTTTTTTATAGTTCTAGATTTAATATAAAGATTTTGGAAAATATTTGTAGAAGAATCGTGGTTCCTTCTCCCACTCATGGAGAAATATACGAAGTAAAAGTCCAATAATTTCTTTATTGTCAGTGCTTTTAGTGTCTTCTCTTAGTTAAATAAGAGGTTAGAGCTCCCTGAGAGGTTAAATAGATTTTCAGAAAATTCTCTTTTCTTATAGGGAGTAGATTTTCTTTTTGTATTCTGACAGTAAGCAGCTTTTATGATTTCTTTCTCTTCAGCATGCTGAATAATTTTCCTAACTTATTTTCAGAGGAATTCCCTTCATTCGTTTAATGATCTTCTCTGTTCTCTTATTAATTTTTTGAGTTATTCAAATTATGCAAGACAAAATGAAATGCAGCAACCAACTCATTAGACAATTGTGAAAATTGTGCTGATTCTTGTATGTTATACAGTATATTATTTTATACGTGCTTTTACACATGCTTTTAAAATTATAGTTTCATAATACCTGTGTGTGTCCTGAAAAGCCATAAAATTTAAGGGATTATTTCTTGCTAGAGTGTTTCAAGGGCTTAGCAAACCTCCAGAGGTCACTATAAAAAGATGTAAGATATACTAAAATTGCTAGACTGAGGTCTAGAGGTAAGCCTGTCGCAAGAACGTTAGTCATCTCCTTGCATTTTTCCTCTCAATTAAATTGCTGTAGTAGTCGGATGCTCTGTAAACTCTATTTTTAGTTCCTTATGAGAACAGTACTTTTACTGTATGTTCATGCAGTCCGATTTTTGTTCTTTGTGCATCTTTAGTCCTCTCTTCATCTTCTAATATTTTGAGTTTAATTAATGATCTCCTTCAATAAATAATGCTCTTTCACTTACTGCATTCCGTATTTGTGGTAAGATCCAAGAAGACATTTTTTCCATCATTAATCAATAGTTGTGCTGAAATTAACTTCACCAGGATCATTAATGGCTTCTTTGGCAACACATGCAAGAAACTTTTTTTTTAAAGATTCATTTATTTGTTATTTATTTGAGAGAGAGAGAGAGAGACAGAGACAGAGACAGAGAGACAGAAGAAGAAGGGTAAAGAAAACCTCAAGCAGTGGGGGGTGTGGGTGACAGGCACTGAAGGGGGCACTTGATGGGATGAGCACTGGGTGTTATGCTATATATTGGTAAATTGAACTCCAATAAAAAAAAACAACAAACAAACAAACAAACAAAACCTCAAGCGGATTCCCCTCTGAGCATGGAGTGTGGAGTCAGATGTAGGGCTTGATATAATAACGCTGAAAGCATGACCTGAGCCTAAATGAAGAGTTGGGCGCTCAAGCAACTGAGCCACCCTGGCACCCTGTAAAAGACTCTTTTGAAACATAATATTTCAATTAAGATATGAATTGCATAAGTGAAATCAAGATCTTAAGTCTACAATTAACTAAATTTTTACAAATGAATACATCCCAATCAAGACACAGGACATTTCATCACCTCAGAAAATTTATTATGCCCCTTTTTGGTCAATCTACCTCTCTAGAGCTAGGCATTCAGTGTTCTGATTTCAACAGCCATAGACTACTTTTGTCTATTCTTGAATAACATATAAATGAATCCTACAGCATGTACACTTTTTGTGCTGGCTTTTTTCACACATCATAATGATTTTTAAATTTATGTTGTTCTTTTTTTTTTGTTCCTTTTTTTTAGACTGTGTCATCTCCCTTTTGTTGGTAAATATTCTGTTATATAAAAATATCAGAAATTACCTCATCCTCAAGGAAAGGAGATATAACTCCTCACCTCTAAAGTGGGGCTCCATATAGTGACTTCCTTCCAAAGAGTAAAATATGGGAAAGGGAAATAAAAGGATAAGCTTTGCAGTGGACAAACCCAACAAACACAATGTCAGTCAGGTGATTAAGGTCAATATCAGTAACATTAAATTATGTATGTTGATATAATGTGATAAAATGATATCTTATATAATAAAATCTTGACAAAACTTAGAACTCCAGTCTCATATTGAGAAAAACAGATGAGTTCCAGTAGAAGGACATCCTATGAAATGCCTGAACTTAAAACTGTCAAGGTCTATATGCAACTGATAAATTATTGAACACTACATCTTAAACTATACGTTGGCTAACTGAATGAAATAAAATAAATAAATAAAACTGTCAAGGTCATGAAAAGCAAGGAAAAACTGAAAAGCTGTCACAAATAAAAGGAACCTAAGGACCTATGATGATGAAATGTAATGTGGTATCCTAGATGGGATCCTGAAAAGGAAAAGAGTATTAGATTAAAAACTAAGAAGATTTAATAAATTATCAATTTTTAGAAATATATACTATATTGGTTCCTTAACTCTAACAAATATACCATAAATATGTAAGATCTTAATAGGGGAAGCTGGGTGCTGGGTATATGAGAATTCTCTTTACTAATTCTCAACTTTTCTGTATATATAAACCTATTCTAACAATAAAACCAAAACAAAAGGTACATGTAAAGAATACAATCTATCCATTCTGTTATTGATTACTAATTCAGTCCCAGTAGGTTGTATGTTTCTAGAAATTTATCCATTTATTTTAGGCTGTCCAAAATGTTGGCTTATAATTGTTCATGATACTCCTTTACTATTCTCCTTATTTCTTTGCCATTTATTGTAATATCTGCTCTTTAATATCTGATTTGATTTCTATGTTCTATTTTTTTTCTAATTGTATTTCTAGGGTTTGTTGTTTAGTGTCCATGTGTTGGTGAATTTTCCTGTTTTCTTCCTGTTATTATTTTTTATTTGCATTCCACTGTGGCTGGAGATACTTGGTATGATACTTGGCAATTCTCTTAAGTTTCTTAAGACTTATTTTGTGACCTAACATAGGATTTATCCTGGAGAATGTTCTGTATGCACTTGAGAAAATTGTTATTCTGCTGCTGTCTGTTGGAACATTCAATATGTCTGTTAGGTCCATTTGGTCTACAGTGTTGTTCAAATCAGCCGTTTTCTTACTGATTTTATACCTGGATGTTCTATCCATTACTGAAAGTGAGGTATTGAAGCCTACTAACATTGTATTGTCAATTTATCCCCTTATATTTGTCAATAAGTTTTTATGTATTTAGGTACTCTGATATTGAATACGTATATATTTATAATTGTTATATATTCCTGTTCAATTGACCTTTTTATCATTACATAATTATATTATTTGTCTCTAGAAAAATGTTTTTACTTACAGTCTATTTTGTGTGATATAAATGTAGCCATTCCTGTTGCTTTTGGCAACATCCTCTTGCAAGAGGCACAGGATAACTTCTCCTGACCTTTATTTTCAGGCCATGTATATCCTTACAATTTAAAATGAGTCTCTTGGGGTGCTTGAGTGGTGCAGTTGATTATCTGAATCTTTATTTTGGCTCAGGTCATGATCTCAGGATTGTGAGATTTAATCCTAAATCAAAAAAAAAACAAAAAAAAACTAAATCAGGGCTCTGTGCTCAACAGCCAGTCTCCTTGAGATTCTCTCTCTCTTTCTCCCTTTTCCTCTGCCTCTCTCTTTTTTTTTCCTCTCTCAAATAAATAAATAAATAAATAATAAATAAATAAATAAATAAATCTATAAAAATAGAATACAATGAAATGAGTCTCTTGTAGACAATATATTACCGACTTATTTATTTATTTATTATTTTTTTTGGTATTTTTTCATAGGAGTTCAATTTGCCAACACATAGATAGCATAGCACCCAGTGCTTATCCCGTCAAGTGCACCCCTCAGTGCCCATCACCCAGGCACCCCATTACCCGCCCACCTCCCTTTCTACTACCCCTTTTTTGTTTCCCAGTGTTAGAAGTCTCTCATGTTCTGTCACCCTTTCGAATTTTTCTCTCTTTTTTAAAGATTTTATTTATTTATTCATGAGAGACACACACACAGAGAGAGAGAGAGGCAGAGACACAGGCAGAGGGAGAAGCAGGCTCCATCCAGGGAGCCTGATGTGGGACTTTATCCCAGGACTCCAGGATCACACCCTGGGCCGAAGGTGTTGCTAAAATGCCGAGCCACCCAGGCTGCCCACCCTCTCTGATTTTTCCCACTCATTTTCTCTCCTTTCCCCTTTATTCCCTTTCACTACTTTTTATATTCCCCAAATGGATGAGAATAATGTTTGTCCTTCTCCAATTGACTTACTTCACTCAGCATAATACCCTCCAGTTCTATCTACGTTGAAGCCATTATCATTTCTAATGGCTGATTAGATTATGATTAGAAATGTCATTTCCATTGTGTACATAGACCACAGCTTCTTTATCTATTCATCTTTCTTTTTTTTTTTTTCTATTTTTTTTTTTCTATTCATCTTTCGATGGGCACTGAGTCTCCTTCCACAGTTTCATTGTTGTGGACATTGCTGCTATAAACATTGAGGTGCAGGTGTCCTGCTGTTTAACTGCATCTGTGTCTTTGGGGTAAATCCCCAGCAGTGCAATTGCTGGGTCATAGGGCAGTTCTATTTTTAATTATTTGAGGAACCTCCACACAGATTTCCAGAGTGGTTGTACCAGTTCACATTCCCACCAATAGTGCAAGAGGGTTCCCCTTTCTCCACATCCTCTCCAACATTTGTGGTTTCCTGTCTTGTTAATTTTCCCCATTCTGACTGGTGTGAGGTGGTATCTCATTGTGGTTTGATTTGTATTTCCTTGATAGCAAGTGATATGGAGCATTTTCTCATGTGCTTGTTGGCCATGTCTATGTCTTCTTTGGTGAAATTTCTGTTCATGTCTTTTGCCCATTTCATGATTGGATTGTTTGTTTCTTTGCTGTTGAGTTTCATAAGTTCTTTATAGATCTTGGATACTAGCCCTTTATCTGGTCTGTCATTTGCAAATATCTTCTCCCATTCTGTAGGTTGTCTTTTAGTTTTGTTGACAGTTTATTTTACTGTGCATAAGCTTTTTATCTTGATGAAGTCCCAATAGTTCATTTTTGCTTTTGTTTCTCTTGACTTCATAGATGTATCTTGCAAGAAGTTGCTGTGGCCAAGTTCAAAAAGGGTGTTGCCTGTGTTATCCTCTAGGATTTTGATGGATTCTTGATTCACATTTAGATTTTTCATCCATTTTAAGTTTATCTTTGTGTATAGTGTAAGAGAATGGTCTAATTTCATTCTTCTGCACATGGCTGTCCAATTTTCCAGCACCATTTATTGAAGAGACTGTCCTTTTTCCAGTGGATAGTCTTTCTTGCTTGTCGAATATTAGTTGATCATAGAGTTGAGGGCACATTTTTGGGTTCTCTATTCTGTTCCATTGATCTATGTGTCTGCTTTTGTGCCAGCACCACACTGTCTTGATGATCACAGCTTTGTAGTACAACTTGAAATCCGGCATTGTGATGCCCCTGGCTCTGGTTTTCTTTTTCAATATTCCTCTGGCTATTCGGGGTCTTTTCTGATTCCACACAAATCTTAAGATTATTTGTTCTAACTCTCTGAAGAAAGCCCATGGTATTTTGATAGAGATTGCATTAAATGTGTAAATTGCCCTGGGTAGCATTGACATTTTCACAATATTAATTCTTCCAATCCATGAGCATGGAATATTTTTCCATCTCTTTGTGCCTTCCTCAATTTCTTTCAGAAGTGTTCTGTAGTTTTTAGGATATAGATCCTTTATCTCTTTGGTTAAGTTTATTTCTAGATATCTTATGCTTTGGAGTGCAATTATAAATGGGATTGACTCCTTAATTTCTCTTTCTTCAGTTTCATTGTTGTGTATAGAAATGCCACTGATTTGTGGGCATTGATTTTGTATCCTGCCACACTGCCAAATTGCTGTATGAATTCAAGCAATCTTGGGGTGGAGTCTTTTCTGTTTTCTATGTACAAAATCATGCCATCTGCAAAGAGGGAGAGTTTGACTTCTTTGCCAATTTGAATGACTTTTATTTCTTTTTGTTGCCTGATTGGTGAGGCTAGGACTTCTACTACTATGTTGAATAGCAGTGGTAAGAGTGGACATCCCTGTCGTGTTCCTGATCTTAGGGGAAAGGCTCCCAGTGTTTCCCCATTGAAAATGATATTTGCTGTGGCGAGGTTTTTGAAGGTTTTTGAAGACTGCTTCAATTTCTTCCCTGGTTATTGGCCTGTTCAGGTTTTCTATCTTCCTGTTCCAGTTTTTGTAGTTTGTGGTTTTCCAGAAATGCATCCATTTCTTCTAGATTGCCTAATATATTTGCATATAGCTTCTCATAATACATTTTTAAAATCGTTTGTATTTCCTTGATATCGGTTGTGATCTCTCCGTTTTCATTCGTGATTTTATTAATTTGAGTCTTTTTTCTTTTTAATATGGCTGGCTAATGGTTTCTCTATCTTATTAATTCTCTCAAAGAACCAGCTCCTGGTTTTGTTGATCTGTTCTACAATTCTTCTGGTCTCTATTTCATTGAGTTCTACTCTAATCTTTATTAACTCCCTTCTTCTCCTTGGTGTAGGTTTTATTTACTGCTTTTTCTCCAGTTCCTTTAGGTGTGAGGTTAGCTTGTGTATTTGGGTATTTTCCAATTTTTTGAGGGATGCTTGTATTGTGATGTATTTGCTTCTTAGGACTGCTTTTGCTGTATCCCAAAGATTTTGAATGGTTGTATCTTCATTTTCATTAGTTTCCATGAATCTTTTTAGTTCTTCTCTGATTTCATGGTTGACCCTTTCATCTTTTAGCAGGATGCTCTTTAACCTCCACGTGTTCTTTTAAATTTCTTCTTGTGATTGAGTTCAAGTATCAAAGAATTATGATCTGAAAATATGCAGGAGACAAGCCCAATCTTTTGGTATTGGTTGAGACCTGATTTATGACCCAGTATGTGGTCTATTCTAGAGAAAATTCCATGTGCACATGAGAAGAATGTGTATTCAGTTGCATTTGGATGGAAAGTTCTGCAATATCTGTGAAATCCATCTGGTCCAGTGTATCATTTAAAGCTCTTGTTTCTGGGATCCCTGGGTGGTGCAGCGGTTTAACACCTGCCTTTGGCCCAGGGAGACCTGGGATTGAATCCCACGTTGGGCTCCCGGTGCATGGAGCCTGCTTCTCCCTCTGCCTGTGTCTCTGCCTCTCTCTCTCTCTCTCTCTCTCTGTGACTATCATAAATAAATAAAAATTAAAAAAAATAAAGCTCTTGTTTCTTTGGGGATGTTGTGTTTAGAAGATCTGTCATTTGCAGAAAGTGCCATGTTGAAGTCTCCCAGTATTAGTGTATTATCTAAGTATGTCTTTACTTTGGTTAATTGATCGATATACTTGGCAGCTCCCACATTAGGGGCATAAATATTCATTTTGTTAGGTCCTCTTATTGGATAAATCCTTTGAGTATGATATAGTGTCCCTCTTCATCTCTTCCCACAGTCTTTGGGATAAATGTTAATTTATCTGATATGAGGATTGCTACCCCAGCTTTCTTTTGAGGACCATTTGAATGGTAAATGGTTCTCCAATCTTTCATTTTCAGGTTGGTGGTGTCCTTAGGTCTAAAATGAGTCTCTTGTAGACAGCAAATAGGTGGGTCTTGATTTTTTATCCAGTCTGAAACCCTGTGTCTTTTGATGGGATCTTTTAGCCCATTCATGTTCAGAGTTACTATTAATACCTATTTAGTCCCTGATTATTTCTTTGGGCTTCCTCTTTCTTTTACAGGGTCCCCCTTAATATTTCTTGCAGTGCTGTTTTGGAGATCACATATTCTTTCAGTTTCTTCCTATCTTGGAAGCTCTTTATCTCTCCTATTCTGAATGAGAGCCTTGCTGGATATAGTATTCTTGGCTGCATGTTCTTCTCATATAGCACCCTTAATATCCTACCAACCCTTTCTGACCTGCCATATCTCTGTGAAGAAGGCTGCTGCAAATCTAATATTTCCCCCTATATAAGTTAAGAATCTCTTGTCTCTTGCTGCTTTAAGGGTTTTCTCTTTATCTTTGAAATTTGTAAGTTTCACTATTAAATGTCGAGATGTTGATCAATTTTTATTGATTTTAGGGGTGGACCTCTGGTTAGATCTAAATTCTGCAGTCATGAAGTCTCTTGATTCCTTTTTGCTTTTTTTCCAGAGCCACCAGTAGCTTTATAATTAAGCTTCTGAATTGGCTTTCTGACATCAAAATGTAATCCAAATTCTGTAACTGTGGCAGAGCATACTGTTTCTGATATTTTCTTTTGTAGTGAGTTTTTCCTTCCTGTCATTTTGCTCAGTGCAGAGTGACTGTATGAGCGGGCTGTGTTAAGAATATGAACCATGGCCTAAGTAAATTTCAGTCTAGATGATTCTGCCGAGGTCAGAGACCAGAAATTGAAAACAAAGATCAGAATGAAATAAAACAAAAGGACCACCAAAGTGAAAAACAAATTTTAAAACAAGTAGTAAAAAAATAAAAGGCCAGGAATCCTAAAGAAGAAGAGAAAAAAAAAAAGAAAGAAAAGAGAAAACATAAAAAAAAGGAGAAGAAAAAAAGAGGGGGGGGACTGGGAAATGGTGATTGTGACGAAGTTGTTGTGGAGGGAGAATGTAGTCTACCTGAGGGGTTATAGACAGTGATCCACTTGTTTCTGAATATATTAAGTTCTGTATATTAGAAGATGCTCATTCCCAAATTTATATAAACCTGAAATACTTGTAGAGACCCCCGACATTGACCACCAAACATAAATGAGATAAAAGAGGGGGGGCAGATGGGAAAGAAGAGAGAATAGAATCTCATAGAATGAACCAGCACGGTATACCACTTGGTTCTGGGTGCATACTCCTCATGTTTTAGAAGGTATTAACTTCCACCATCATAGATCAAAATGAGGCAGAGGAAACAAAACTACAGAACAACAACAAAAAAATATCTCGTATATCTCCCAAAATTAAGTTGAGTATGTTGAAGGGAATCTAGAAGTAGAAAATATATCTAGGACCTGTAATTGTAGAAATATGAAAGTCAAAAAGGAAGAATCTTAAAAATCAAGAGGTGGTTAAATATTGTAGTTAAGGTGGGAAAAGAGAAATAAAAATTTGAAATTTACAGTCTGATATAAAAACGAAAAGGAAGAAAGGAAAAAGGAAGAAAAAAAAGGAGGGCTACCCTCTGGTTCTATATACTGTAAATCTCTGGACTTCCCCTGGAGCTTTCCAGCGCTGCTCACTCAAGAACTCTTCCCCTGTCCTTCCAGCTGGTCCTCTGGGGGAGGGGCCTGCTATGCTGATTCTCAGGTGTGTGTATCTGGGGGAGATGCCCCATCCCCTGCCAGGTGCCTGGCTCAGTGGGAGCTGTTTACCCCATGAGGCCTCTGTTCCCTGGCAGCCCTGCTTCTTCTCAGGCACAGGGTGACACCAGGAGGGACAACCACACTGGTGGCGGCCAGCTCTCCAGTCCTGGAGTCAGCTCCCTCAGTAACTACTGCAGTCTCCCAGTCCACACTGGCCTGGATGCTCCCAGGGGCAGGGTGCGCTGACCTGCACAGCTTGGGGGCGCCCAGTGGCAGGAGAGTCCTCGCTGTCCTGTGCCCTCCCCACTTCCTCCTGTCCCAAGGGAAGCACAGGATTGTGGGCTGTGTACCCCGGCCCCTGGGATTTAGTGCCTGTGCTGCTGGAATTGCACTCCCGGGGCTGCACAGCCCCTTCCGCCCGGAGCCCTCACCTGAGCTTCTCCTGAGGCCCAGCCCGGCAGGCTCCAGCCCATTACTGAGAGTGCCCCTGATTTGAGGTGCACTTTCCCCTGGGGTGCACTTCCTCTATTAGTGACTCTCGGACACTGGAGGCTCCACTGACCCTTCTGCAATTCTGCTCCGATTTCCCTGCTAAGAGCCTTTCTGTCCAGGAAGAATCCAGTGCGGATTTTTAAAGTTCCCGCTTCTCAGGGACTGGGCTTTCCAGTCCTGGAGGCTCTCCTAGCCCAGCCTTAGCCCGGCCCTCCCGGGGCCCCTCCCCCACTTGGTTCTTATTTATTTATTTATTTTTCCCACCTTCTTCCCTTGTTAGAAGCAAAAGCCCTTCTCTCTGTAGCGTTCCAGCTGTTCTCTCTTTAAATCTCAGGTCAAATTCGTAGGTTTTCAGGATGATTTGAAGGTTATCTAGGCAAATTGGTGGGGACAGGTGACTTGAGGACCCTACTCCTCCGCCATCATGCCCCCCCTCCCCTTTTTAATCCATTCAGTCATTCTATGAACTTTGATTGGAGCATTTAATCCACTTACTTTTAAGTGATTATTGATAGGTAGGTTCTTACTATTGTCATTTTGTTAATTGTTTTCTTTTTGTTGCAGTTTTTTCTTCTTTTACTCTCTTGCTCTCTTCTCTTGTTATTTGATAGTTTTTGAAGTGGTTTGGTTAATTCCTTTCTCTTTGTCTTTTATAGTTTTTTCCTTGGTAGTTACTAAAGGTTTATATAAATCTTCTTATAACCATCTATTTTAATTTGATGACAACTTAAGTTCATTTGCATGCATGCACTCTACACATTTACCTCCATACTTTGTGTTCCTAAGTCAGTTTTCTTCTTTATATATTGTCAGTTCATAACCAGGTTATTGCAATTCTTGTTATTCTCAACTCTCTGTCTTTAAACTTTTATATTAGGGCTATGCATAACTTACATATGGCCACTACAATATTGTATTAATCTGTATTTGACTGTATATTTATCTTTACTGATGAGATTTATATTCTCATGTGCTTTCATGTTGCTATTTACTGTGTTTTTAATTCCATTTGAAGAACTCTCTTAAGCATTTCTTGCAAGGTATGTCTAGTGGTGACAAACTCTAAGTTTTTGTTTACTTGGGAAACACTTTATTACCCTTTATTCCTTAAGAACAGCAGGGTATAGTATTTTTGATTGGCAATTTTTTTTCTTTCTGTACTTTTATACTATCAACCCATTCTTCCTTGGCCTGAAAGGTTTCTTTTGGGAAATATGTTCATAGTCTTATGGGATATGCTCTTGTATATGATGAGCCACCTTTCTTTTGCTGCTTTCAAAATTCTCTTTGTTTTTGGACTTTTGATAGTGTAATTATAACATGTTTTAATATAAGCCCCTTTATGGGGGCTATTTAACCTATTTAGGGCCCTTTGAGATTCTTGAATCTGAAAGTCTATTTTCCCTTCCCAGATTTGGGGTTTTCTATAATTATTTCTTCAAACAAGTTTTTTGCCCCTCTCCCCTTGTCCTTCTGGGATTTTTATATTGAGCATATTAATTATTTTTATTATGCTAAGTCCTGGGGGCTTTCTCATTCCTTTTCTTTTCTTTTTTCTTTTTCTTCTTCCAACTAGATAATTTCAAATCACTTCTCTTTGAGTTTACTGATTCTTCTCCTTGGTAAAATCTTCAGTTCAAGTTCTGTATTACATTTTTCAGTACAGTCATTGCATTCTTTAGCTTCATAATTTCTGTTTTATTTTTTAAATTTTTTTCTATGTATTTGTTGAGCTTCTCATTATTTTTCCTTGATTTTATTGAAGTGGCTATCTGTATCCTTTTGTCATTCACAGAGCTTATTTAGAACAACTATTTTGAATTCTTTGTTGGGCAATCTGTGAATATCCTTTCTTTGTGGTTGGTTGCTGAAAGTTTATTGTGTTCTTTTGGTGGTGTGATGTTTCTCTGGAACTGGTGGTATGGGTGCATATCATCAGGAGCTGGCTGTAGTTGTGCATGCATCAGGGGCTGGGGCTGGCTGCAGGCACAACTACAGCCAGCTCCTGATAATATGCACCTATACCACCAGCCCCGGGGAAACATCACACCACCAAAAGAACACAATAAACTTTGTGTTTATGTGCAATGTTTGTACTGGGACCTAGGGCCTGAGTGCCTGTTGTGGTGTTGACTGGAATGGCCTTGCTGAAAGTGAAAGTGTGTGTGTGGGGGCGCTCTTTTGCAGGTATGGTGAACATTTCTTTCCTCAGCAGCTTAGCAGCTTAGCTGACTTAGCTGCTGAGATGTTCTGCAAAATAGGCCACTGGAGGGTGAATACTGTGTGGTCTTCAGTGGTGAAAGAAGCCATGGGGCTTCACTGCAGCTGCAAGGGCTGTTGAGGTTCTCAGCTGCAAAGGCTGCTGAAGTTCTTTGCAGAGGAGGCCACTAAGAACCATGATGACATGCACTGCATGGATGGTAGTGTAAGTCATTTTATTTTCTCCCTAGATGACTATAGATGTCTCATCTATGCTGATCTACCCCAGTGATCAAAGTAGGGTGAAAGCAAAGTGGGTTCTTCAGATAGTCCTAAAAGTTTGGAGAAGATGATTGCTGACCCTTTTCCATTGTGAGGGGAACTTGGAAAGCTGAGGATATCCTCCTCAGCTCTGAATTATGTCACCTAGGAGATGGGTAATGCAGGTGAACTGAAACTAATCTTTCTACCCTTTCTGTGCATTTATTCTTGTGTAGTGCTCTCCTGTGGCTACAGCTTCTTCCTGGGCTCCTGAGCTCCCCCCACCATCAACCATTTTTGTTTATGGACAGCTGCCTAGTTTTTTTTTTTTTTGTTTTTTTTTTTTTTTTTGTGAGGAAGGATAAGGGCTGAGATCTCCTACTGTCTTCACAGTCTTGCTAACATCATTTCTTGTCTATTAATTTTCTTTCTGTAGATTTGATAAGCAGTACCAATTTATAATCTCACTACAAGTGTTCTCATTTTTCCACATCCTCACCAACATTTATTATCTCTTTTCTTCTTATTGATGGCCATTCTCACAGGTGTGAGATGATATCTTTTTGTGGTTTTAATTTCCATTTCCCTAATGACTAATGATATTAGGCATCTTTTCATGTACTTGTTGACTATTTGTACATCTTTGAAAAATGTCTATTCAAGTCCTTTGGTCATTGTTTATTTATTTTTCTCAACTTCTGTGACAATTTGGGGTCTTTTGTTCCATATAAATTTTAGGAGTGTTTTTATTTATTCTGTAAAAAATGCCATTTGAATCTTGATAGAGATTGCATTGAATCTACCAAAGTTTTTTAGTATTATTGACATTTTAACAATACTGATATTTTCCATTCCTAAGCATAGATAATTTTTCATTTATTTATGTCTTCTTTGCTTTCTTTTATCATTGCCTTGTTTTCTGAGGAGAGATTTTTCACCTCCTCCATAAAATTTTTATCCCATGTTCTCTATTGTTTTCTATGCTATTGTAAATGTGATTGATTTAATTTCTTTTTCAGAAAATTCATTGTTAATGTATGGAAATGCTACTGATTTTTGTATGTTAACTTTGTGTCCTCCAACTTTGCTGAATTTGTTGACTAGTCCTAACAGTTTTCATTGTTGTCGTTGTTGTTGAATCTTTAGGATTTTCTCTATATAAAACTGTCATCTGCACATAGAGATAATTTTACTCTTCCTTTCCAATTATGATATCTTTTCTTTGTCTTTCTTGCCTGATTGTTCTAGCTAAGACTTGCTGTTCTATGTTGATTAGGAACGGTGAGAGTGGCCACCCTTGTCTTGTTCCTGATCTTAGAGGAAAAGCTTTCATCCTTTTAACATTGAATATGATGTGAACTATGGGCTTGTCATATATGGTCTGTATTATGTGGAGCTACTTTCCCTCTATGCCTAATCTGTTGTGGTTTTTTTTTTATCATGAAGAGATGTTTAATTTTGTCAGTTGCTTTCTCTGCATCAATTGACATAATCATATGGTTCTTTTCTGCTCTTCTACTATATGATGTATCACACGGATTGATTTGCATATATTGAACCATATTTCCATCACAGGGATAAATCCTAGTTGATCTCCATAAATGATCCTTTTAATGTACTGCTGAATTCAGCTTGTTAGTAGTGTTTTATTGAGAATTTTTGCACTTATATTCACCAGGGATATTGGCCTGTAGTTTTCGTTTCTAGTATAGTCCTAATTAGGCTTGGTATCTGGGTAATGATGAACTTGTAAAGTGAATTAATGTTTCCACCTCTTTGATTTTTTGAAAAATTGTGAGGACTGGTGTTAGTTCTTCAAATGTTTGATAAAATTCACCAATGAAACCATCTGGTCCTGGGATTTTCTTTTTTGGGGGATTTTCATTGCTAATTCAATCTTCTTATAAGTAATTAGTCTATTCAAATTTTCTATTTTTTTCTTGTTTCAGTTTCTTTTTTTTTAAGATTTTATTTACTCATTCATGTGATACACACAGAGAGAGGCAGAGACACAGGCAGAGGGAGAAGTAGGCTCCACGCAGGGATCCCAACATGGGACTCGATTCCGGAAATCCAGGATCACACTCAACTGCTGAACCACCCAGGTGTCCCTCTTTTTTCAGTTTCTTTTTGTTTGTTTGTTTGTTTCAGTTTCAATAGGCTGTGTGTTTCTAAGAATTGTTTAGTTGGCATATAATTTTCATAGTAGCCTCTTATGATCTTTTGTATTTTTATATTATCAGTTATAATGTCTCCTTTTTCATTTATAGTTTTGCTGATTTGGATTCTCTTTTTTTCCTTGATTAGTTTAGCTACAGGTTTGTCAATTTGATCTTTTTTATCAAAAATCAACTCTGTTTAATATCTACAATTGCCTCCATTTGCTTTTTTTTTTTATAGCTCCTTAAGGCATGAATTTAGACTATTTACTTGGAATCTTTCTTGCTTCTTAAGGTAAGCATTTATTTCTATGAATTTCTCTATTAGAACTATTTATTCTGCATTTCCTAAGTTCTAGTATGTTATGTTTTCATTTTTGTTTGTCTCAAGACCATTCTTTCCCCCTTTAATTTTTTTTTTGATACATTGTTCAGAAGAGGACCCAGATTGTTCCCTGCTCTGGCTTTCCTCTGGCCAAGCACCTCTCCACAGTTAAGAAGTCATTTTGCCAAAGAACATATCCATTGGAGTTTGCATGCTCCTTTTGAACCAAGATTAACTGGTATTCCAGAATAGCTGGCATCTGTGTGGCCTCTTTCTATATCCATTCCCTCAAGGGCAGACTGTGCAGCAGACATATAAACCCTCACCCTGAGAGATGACCAAAAGGTGGACTTGGATGGGATAGAATATAGATTGGGATTAGATGTGTAGGCTGGGGGTCCAAAG
This sequence comes from Canis aureus, assembly GCF_053574225.1. NCBI lineage: Eukaryota > Metazoa > Chordata > Mammalia > Carnivora > Canidae > Canis > Canis aureus. The sequence continues at coordinate 16,739,640 of NC_135634.1, forward strand.
GTGCATGTGTGAGATCTCTTGTAGGGGGGAGTGATGCAAGAGGATGGCAGAGAGTGTTGATAATTGTCATATTCTAGCTCAGGCTTTTGAGAGGCCTGGTAATGCTGAACTTACATGCAGCCTTTCAAGTTGTTGTTATAATGCTATTTATCAGAGTAGGAAAATAAATAATGTGTCCTTAAATAGTTTGTAGGCTTGACTTATAACTTTTCAATATTTAGGCACTTAGCCTATGGGCTTCCATTTAAATTCTCATCTTGGACTCCACAAATATTAGGGCCCAACTCATTTTGAAAGGTATATTTCCTCCATAATAATGTCTCCTCTCAACTTATTCAAATTCAATTATTTCTTCAAAACATAGTTTAAGTTGGGATCCCTGGGTGGCGCAGCGGTTTGGCGTCTGCCTTTGGCCCAGGGCGCGATCCTGGAGACCCGGGATCGAATCCCACGTCAGGCTCCCGGTGCATGGAGCCTGCTTCTCCCTCTGCCTGTGTCTCTGCCTCTCTCTCTCTCTCTCTCTGTGTGACTATCATAAATAAATAAAATTTAAAAAAATATTAAAAAAAAAAACAAAACATAGTTTAAGTTTTATGAAGCTTTCTTATCTCCATATTTTAGAGTTTATTCCTTCCTGTGAACTAGTACAGCATCTGTTATCTGTACCAACCTCATGGTACATATCTAATATTATTTAGAATTAATATTATTTATAATTTATTATTAATTTAATCTAAATTATTATTTAATTTAGAATTATTTTTAAAATAATTCTATTTAATAGCTCCTACAATAGTTTATTGTCACAGGCCATATTGTACCTTCACTTCTCCATTGCCTCTGGTAATATTACTATTACAAGTACATTCTGTCCAAAGGCATAATCTGACTTCCATGGGAGGTGTCTCATAATTAGCTTTTTAGTAATTGTCTTAATGAAATACTTAAAACATGTTCTTTGAACCAGTGCAAACATAACTATGAATCATGTATGTATCATGTATGTTAATGGATTCATGGATTAATGTTTCTTATTTACCACATACTGGAAGTTTCAATTCTTTCTTTCTGTGAAATTGAGTGTTAGAATGAGTGTGCATGAATACATTTTGTTGTTGGTGGTGGTGGTGATAGTGATAAGGATGGTTATGATGGTGTATGATGTGTGTTTTAAACTAATAAGGAGAGTTTTATTTTTTGTCCACTAACCCATATCCTCCTACAATCTATAGTCCTTTTCACTTAGATTATAAAACTGTGATTGTCAAGAAACTTATCTTGTATCATTTGAATCCAAATGCCTAGAATGTCATTCTATATCCAATAAGACACTTACCAAATATACATTAGAAATGCCAATGCTGGAGCTAGTGGTTTCTGCACTTAATATAGCCTATGCTTTGGTGTAGGCTAGACAAATTCAGATTTAAGACTGGGTAAGTTGTGAAGATAGCATTAGATTCATATGTTGAAATGGGAGGTGTTTCAGTAGCATTGGGATTTCTTTTTTATTTATTTATTTATTTATTTATTTATTTATTTATTTATTTTTTTTTTATTTTTTTATTGGTGTTCAATTTACTAACATACAGAATAACCCCCAGTGCCCGTCACCCATTCACTCCCACCCCCCGCCCTCCTCCCCTTCCAACACCCCTAGTTCGTTTCCCAGAGTTAGCAGTCTTTACGTTCTGTCTCCCTTTCTGGAATTTCCCACACATTTCTTCCCCCTTCCCTTATATTCCCCTTCACTATTATTTATATTCCCCAAATGAATGAGAACATATAATGTTTGTCCTTCTCCGACTGGCTTACTTCACTCAGCATAATACCCTCCAGTTCCATCCACGTAGAAGCAAATGGTGGGTATTTGTCATTTCTAATAGCTGAGTAATATTCCATTGTATACATAAACCACATCTTCTTTATCCATTCATCTTTCGTTGGACACCGAGGCTCCTTCCACAGTTTGGCTATCGTGGCCATTGCTGCTATAAACATCGGGGTGCAGGTGTCCCGGCGTTTCACTGCATCTGTATCTTTGGGGTAAATCCCCAGCAGTGCAATTGCTGGGTCGTAGGGCAGGTATATTTTTAACTGTTTGAGGAACCTCCACACAGTTTTCCAGAGTGGCTGCACCAGTTCACATTCCCACCAACAGTGTATGAGGGTTCCCTTTTCTCCACATCCTCTCCAACATTTGTTGTTTCCTGCCTTGTTAATTTTCCCCATTCTCACTGGTGTGAGGTGGTATCTCATTGTGGTTTTGATTTGTATTTCCCTGATGGCAAGTGATGCAGAGCATTTTCTCATGTGCATGTTGGCCATGTCTATGTCTTCCTCTGTGAGATTTCTGTTCATGTCTTTTGCCCATTTCATGATTGGATTTCATTGGTGTTTATTCAATCTTAAAAAAATTCTTAAAACTTTCCTATATGCCATTTGTTGTTCTACATATTTGTGATACATCTATATATAAACAGAAAAGTGACCCAGCCATTCTGGGGCTTATATTTAACATGGGAAGCCAGCAGTTAATAATGAACACAATAAATATATAAAAAATAATGCATTAAATGGTGATATGGCATGGAAAAGAAAACAGCAGGCTTTAAGGAAAAAGGAGCTTAGATTAAATTAGGATTGGATTTGAAATTCTTAAATAGGGTAGATGGTGTAGGCACATCGAGAAAGTGACAGCTCATCAGACTTCAATGAAATACAGGACTCAGCAATTCTGATATCAAAGGGAAGATTATTCCTGACAGTGGGAACAGCCACTGCAAAGATTTAAATTGGGCAGGGTGGGTGAATATTCCAAGAACAGCAAGGAAGCCAAAGTGTCTGGAGGGAAGTGATGAATGAAGTAGAAAAGATGAGGTCAGAGTGAAAAGGTATGAGGAAGAGAGATCATGTTATATAAGGCCCTAGAGACCATTGCAAGGACTTTGGACTTTATTCTGAAATCCATTGAGTGTTTCAAGCAAAGGATGCCACTCTTGACGTTTATGTTTTTAAAAGGATCCTGTTGGTCACTGTGTTGAGCATTAAATGAAAGGGGTAAAAGAATCTGAAAGAGTAGTGGAGTCTGTGAGGAGAACATTGAACTCATGCTAGAGAAATGATAGTAGCAGTGGAGATGGTAATAAATGATCAGATTTTTGATGTATTTGAAAAAGTAGAGTCAATCTGATTTCCTGAAAGATTAGATATGAAGCTGGGTATATATCTTCTTATTAGCCAAGATTTAAAAAGTGCAAGATATACGATCTATTGTCTTTTAAAAATAAAACTATTATTATTTTTTATTATTAAAAGGTGAATAAATTACAGATAAAAATAAAATATTAACAATAGGTGCCAAATTAATTACAAAACAAGTATAAATAAGGAAAAATATGCTTGATAAATTAAAGACCCAAAGGAACTAGGATATTTCAGCTATTAAAATAATGAGTTTCTATCATCATCCAACATATAGCTAAAATAAGGTCTCCCCTTCTCTTCAATTTGGGGTTGGGTTGGAGACAGGAATCTGGAATTTGGAGGCAATGATCAGAGACACTGCTCTATGAGAAAAAAAGGTTCATGGCCGCATTCAGAGTGGGTGGTAGAAATACAAAGATACCAAGCTCTTTCATAAATTATTCCAATAGTCAAGTTTCCTAGAGTCATTTTGGGAAGAAAAATGACTTACACTGGAGAGGATGATTAACATGTGAATGTCATATGAGAGGTACACACTCCTCTAATAAACATGCCAGAGGGGAGTGGAGAAAGAAGACATCATCATGAATAGAACAGCCAGAGAAGGGGGCAGTGAGATCTAAAGACACACTGGCAATTTTTAATATATTTTACATTTATAAAGATTATCCATTTGTATTACTTAAATATTATTGTAAGAATCAAGATAAGTAAACATAAGGGAAAATAGTCAACAGTCCTATCAGAAGGGTTGACATTTTTGGTTATTATTTTTTTAAAGTTTGTATTTGAAGTCCAATTAGTTAATATACAGTGTGATATTAGTTTCAGGTGTACAATATAATGGTTCAACACTTCCATGCATTACCTGGAGCTCATCAAAAGTGCACTCCTACATCCCATCATTTGTCTCGTCCATGCCTCCACCCACCCTCCCCTCTCCGTTTGTTCTCTATAGTTAAGAGTCTGTTTCTGAGTTATCTCTCTCTTTTTTTAAGGTTGACATTTTTAAAAGTAAAATCAAAATTACTGCTAAGTCTCTTTAATGAGCAAGTCATAAATATTTACTTAATATGACCAAGTGCAGTAAATGCTATACGGTGCTTGAACTAATCCCTTAGTACAATGTATACGGAGCAGTGGAAACCACATTAACTTTTAAGCAGATTCTTTTCCATTGTGTTTTACAGTATTGACCTGCACTTTATTATGCCAGAGGATAGCCGGGTCAGGTCTTCAGTCCTAAATTCTTCCATGGAAGATCACAAAGAGACATGATATGTGTGAACACCATAGTTTTGCATCTGGATTTCTTATTTAGCTTGGAGATGTATAAAAATGTGTGGAACCACATCTGAAGAAGCAAAGGAACCCTTTTTATTTCCCAACCATCAGTGTGATTTATGATCACTAAACCGTTTCCCGATCCCTTATTTAAAAATTGGCCACAGCAAAAATGGAAGAGATGCAGATCTAAGGATCTGGAGTACTTGGAAAATGGGTATTCGTGGATCAAATGCTTGGCATGGACTTTGCTGTCAGCACCTCAGGTGCATAATGCATTTCAAATTTTAAAAAGACTTTTGATTGTGAAATAATTCACACTCAACTATTTCTTTAGATAGGTCTGAGTAATAACTATACAAAAAAAGAAAGATATTACCTGGAATGAGTCACAACATGCTTTTCCAACTTTTCCAACTAAAACTAATAGAAATGTAATTTTTCCATGGCTCTGATAAATAAAAACTTGAAAAAAAGTTTTTAATGATCTTATCCATTGCAGGTGCCAGTATGACAAGTGAAGCCATAAATCTCAATGGCACATAATGATGTTTTAAAAACAGGCAGGGAAAATTTGAATGTTTCTTGTTAGCTTCTTTTGAAATGCATCAATTTACACACTGCTTATGAGACATAGAGTCTTCCAGCACTCTACAACTCATAGATCTACAACAAACCAAGATGCCTCCCCAAACCCTAGTTGGAAAATCTTTCTCCTGCAACAAAATATCAGCTCTAGAAATCATAAGATAACTGTAACTAAGATGGGAAATTCTTCAATATTGTAAGTTAGTTGTTATGGTGGCTACTTCCTCCTTGCCACTAGGTGAAATAAGCAGAAGAACCTCTAAGTGGTGATGAAGAAGGGTAGAAGTTCTTGTGGTTCATTTCCAAAAGCTCTAAAGAAGTCAAGTATTGGAATTCCAAATCATTTTCTCACTGAAGCACTGTTAAAAGGTTTCAAGTGTAGTCAATGGTGTTGTGATAGCATTTTATGGTACATTGTATGGTACCATTACAGATGGTAGCTACCCTTATGGTGAGCTCAGCATAGCATACAGACTGTCAAGTCACTATGTTATACAGCTGAAACTAATGTAACATTACTTGCAACTACTGCCATTAAAAAAATTTTAGGCTCTTACAAAAGCCAAAACCAATGGTGGTTGCATCTTTTACCTAAAAATTAGGATTGTATAATTGTTGAAAAGTTGTAAATGAGCTATAGAGGAATAGTGAGAACCAAAGTAAGCACAGCAACTCTTCAGGGAAATTTCTTTTCTTCTGTGATTGCACAAAATTCCCCACTCCCACAGCCTCTGGCCAAAGCTTTTCTTTTCTCAACATCACTGTTCTTTTCTATCTTCATGTCATTCAGTGAAGTAAGTCACCAGGTCTGTCAATATATATTGAGAGCATATGCTGAAGTGTTGTATTTAGGGAAAATAGGAAATCTACCAAGAGATTTTATTTATTTATTTATTTATTATTTTTTTTGAGATTTTAAAACTTGATTAAAAAAACAAGCAAACCAGAGATTAATTACCATGTTTAGATGTCTTACAGCTGTAACATAAACTCATATCCATGCTACTTATTACTATAACAATGAAGCCAGTATTATTTTTTGCCTCTACTATATTCACTTCTGCACCTCCGCTCTTAAGATAGTAACCTAACCATTATGTACCCTCTTAAAATTCCAGCTTGGTCACCCCAAGTCTTTCTTTACTGTATATGCCAAGAAATCCTTCATATCCTTCTGGAGTCTCATCCCTTTCTTAAATCTTGTGGCTAAAAGTAAGCTTATAGGTGATAATGAGGTCAATGAGCACACCTAACTGCTGAAGTAGGATTTTTACACAAATCTTGTCTATTGACAATAACAACAACAAAATGTCCACCACTTTTCAGAACTTCTATCAAATATTTTTGTTCTTTTCTTCACACATCACTGTCCAAATCCATCCATCTCCTTCCTTTACATAAAATAAAAAACTCCCTGCTTGTGTATTTTTATTTGGCAACCATCCAGATTCTACACAGACTGTCCAGAGACTCTCTTGGATAATTGTGATTTAGTTGGTTTTGTCAACAAATCACACATAAAAAGTAAAACCAAAAATTTCCAAACAAAATATACAATCACAGACTTAAATTTGTCCCTAAAATAAAAAATTCTCACAGAAATTAAACCAATTTATATGACTAGTTGCCCTGACAAAGGATAAAATACAAACATTTATATTGATAATAGATATATGATTTTAGATGTGTCAGTACTTTTGACATGCTTTAGAAAATGAGATATTCTGAACTTTCCAAGAACTCCTATAAAATAAATGGAAAATTTAAGACCTTGAAATGCTTTATGATAACCTAATAAGATAGAAATAATGAAATGGAATTAAACAAAGATATTTCACAATATTGTCTATAAGAGTAGAGATGTAGAGATAGGTGGGCCTGACCCTGGTGAGATGCTTATAAGAGGTATTGTTGATGAGGTTTCCAGTGCACCCCCCACCTGTTTATGACACAATTTTGGCAAGTCTGTTAAAGCATCAGGGAAAGCTGCCAGTGAGCTCCAATGGAGGAAATACTGTGAGTAGCTGACATGTAAGTCAAATGTAAGGTGTTGATCCTTGAATTCACTTTAAATGACATACAGTGTTTCTCCTTACCACTAGACATCCAATCCTTTGAAAGACAAATTAAGGATTCTTCGGAATCCTCCAGAAGCCACGGACTACAGAAGCAGACACTTCTACCCAAGACAATGGAACAAGGTTAACTTCTGATTCATCCACACATTTTTTTCTGCCCCTTTGGTATACTACTAATCCTACCTATTATTATACTTTGACAAACTTTAGAACACTAATATGACGTTTCTTATCCTCATTCCAGCATATTTTTTATCCTTTATGATCTTCTTTTTCCACTTAAGGAAACACAAAACTGTCTTGAACATTTCCCCCAATCTATAAGTACTGCACTGAATAACTGTTTGCTGGATCTGGCACACCTAACTGATAGCCGTTCTTACAAACACTTTAGAGAATATATTGCCTTTTCACCTGGCCCTTTTAGGTTTCAGTCTCCCTCACATTATTAATACCAACATTCAGTCTTCTAAAAAGTGAGCATTAGCCTCATGTTGCCAAAACATTTCTGCTGAGATCATTACAACCTAATAACAAGAGCTAACCAATTCCCCAAACAGTAATATTGGGAGCTATCTTGACCACAATGGATGGTTAATTTGTTTCCTTCAGAGACACTTTAAGTCTGTTTCAAATTGGATAAAAAAATTTGTCCTCATAAAGATATGCAAAATCCACCTCTTCCTGTTGAGATAAATAATCCTTTCGGTCCCACTATGGTCTGTAGACTACCAGAGCATTCTTCCCAAATGGACATGCCTGCCACACACACATTTATCCTGTGTGCTCAGGATATTTGTTAGATATTTGTAATATTCAGGGCTATCTCAATTCCAGTTGATTGTGTTTCCATTGGAAAAATTACCTCCAGACTCCCAAAATGAGGTGTGTACAAACTTATTCATAAAGCTTTCAGAAGAGACACTGAGCTGTCTTCATGTATACCATGTCAACCGTGATTCTTGTTTAAGGGTTACTGCAACTGGAAGGTTTGTACAAAATGTGTCTCTGACACTAGGAGAAGCTTAAAAACCCAACTATTAGCCAGAAGTGTTATAGAGAATTAGAGTTTTTCACTTCCCCTTAATTAGCCATGAGGAAAGGCAAGCTATTAGCAAATAGGTTTTGCTGTACCACCTACATACTGAAAGATAAATAAGTTCATGACTAACCTAAGGAAAAATGTCACCTGTCTCTCCAAAACAAACCCAACTAGATTCATTATGTGGGTTTTCTAATGTAGGCTCCAGGTTTCAATATTCATTTTGAGAAATAATATATTTTTTCCTAATAATTGCCCTTTTCAGTTGGCTAATGTAAAGAATTTTAAGTATTACCAGTCAACTATTGTCACATCAAAGGATCCAACCAATTTCCTGGTATAAGAGATATTAACCCTAGTCAGACCACAGACTGTGTCCTCCAAAGAATCTCCTAAAAAAGAATATTATCAGCCATGGTGAAAACCTGAAGAGTATGGAATGATGTTTCCTGGCTTATTTTGTCTGCCTTTGGCCAAATCAGAAGACTAAGAAAGAGAGAAGCAGTCCCTGATGTTCAGGAACTGGCCAAGTAGCATTATCTAGACCTCTGTGTTGCTCTAAACTGACCATGGCATTCTCCTGTTGAACACAAAAACTATTTCAACATCAGACAAGGCCATAAGATGATAATGAAGGATCAAGAGAGAAACAAGGCGATTCCAATCATGTCTGAACACAGACACAAATATTGTCCCAGCCTCAGAAATTACCAAACAACTCTTATTCTAGCCAACATGAATGGCTGCTGGTGATTTAATAATTACAGCTTAAATGTCAGTCCAGTAGTCCCTCCTAGATAGGATTTAAGATGTCCCATCATAGAGTCACCTTCAGTTCTTGACAGCACACATTTAAAGCAGACTTCCTTCCTTAAACTGTCCTCAGATCTTCTAAGATGAGTCCAAATCCTCTAAGATCTCCCCACAGTGTGCCTTCTCCATAGCAAACAATGATAAAGCCAGCTTATTAACTGTTGGTGTGTTCCTGTGAGCTTTGGCTGGAGATCGAGAGAAAATTCACTCTCTTTCTCAAGTAGCTTCTTCAGGAAGGAAGATTCTTTTGAAATTTCCACCTGGGAAGATATGGGCAGAATTCTGAGATCATGGTGGGATAGGGCCTCTGGATGAAGATAGGAGCACTTGGAATGTGAGACAGACAAATAGAAGGCACACTGACCTTTGAGTAGCCTTCTAGAGGAGAAATGCCCCTTGAGTTTGTTTTATTTCTTACTCTATCTTTTCTTCTGCTTATTCCTCATTGTCTAGAGAGAATCCACATTTTTCCCAGATCAGTTCCAAGTGAGGACTAAAGCAAAGTATGAAAGAAGTCAGGCAATCCATTCAGAGAGTTAGCTATAGTGTATTGAGAATTCACAAGGTGACGAAGGTAAATGATCAGAGAGGACAAAATGCATATTCCAAGAAAGATTCCTGAAGCTGTTCTGCTGAGGCACTGCTCCTGTGGGAATAAAGCAGATCTGGAACTTCCTCTACCCTACCTCAAAGAACACTTTGGGTTGCATCAATCTTCCTTTAGTACAATTTCTACACTTTTTAAGCAAACTTTGAGTAAATGTATGACCATACTTAACAGTCACAAGAGGTAAGTTTAACATTGGTTTTCTGGTTTATTAGATACTCAGAAAAGACCTATTTGATAAAAAAATCAAATCACAATACTTGTTTTTTGAAAGACATAAATGTGAAGCAAGAAAATCAGAACCAATGTGGTATTTATGTCAGTGACAGTTGGACATGTGAGCCTTGTTCATTCTCAATAGTTGTGTCACTTAGAAGATTTATAGTGAAAAACTCTCCCTCTCTTGCATTTCCTGTCACATAAACTGACTACATCAGGATTGTTTTTTGTTTCGTAACATAATGTCATATTTTAGAATAACAGCACCAAATGGAAACAATTTGTGATTTTACTGGGGAAGGTATCTAACAGACAATATAGTATAGAAACTCTAGGCTGAGAAATAAGATTGTGGGGAATGAGGCAGGCAAGCAGGTTGAAGCTATGGACTTGTAGGTCTTCGGCAGTTTTCTGGTAGAGACGCCTGGACCTAGGGCATTCCTGAGACATGAGAACTGGCAAAGCAGGGATAGCTGTGCTTCCCCTCTTCCCACGGAGGGCATCACTTGGTGATAGTCCTGCTCATTATTACCACAAAAGCACTGGGTATTTCTACCATATAGGTGGGGTGAAAAGTAGGAAATGTTTTCAAGTTTTCCTGCATTTTCATATAATCTATTGATATGATCTCCAATATTCAGTGGTCCCAGGAGAGCATTAGGGCAGACATCAGGTAGTGTGTCCTCATTCTGAAGCACTGACGTGGAAGTAGAAGGGCCATTCATGTTTTCATTTGTTCATCTAATCAATGTGTACATACACACCCACCCACACATATATAAATATATATAGAAAAATATATATGGGGGAAAGAGAGAGAGAGAGAGAGAGAGAGAACTTAGCTAACCACTGGAAAAAAATGAGAGTGTTATTTAATTATGAAATTGTTTATATTCATGTAATAATTTTAGGATTAAATATGCAAAGTCAAAATGAATCACTTTTCCTGATTGCATATGATACTCTATAGCCTTTTTTTAAAATTGTTTTGTGAGTAATACGACATAAATTACTGGGATAAATACCTGTTTGTGCTTTGACCATACTGTGCAACACAACATTACTCACAAAGTTGAAAGTTTATGAAAAGGAAAGATAAATAATGCTGTTGATGTTTCTATCTTGTTTGTTCCTATCTTATCTAACATCTGGAACTTTCAAATTGCCATTCTGATTTTCATCAAATTTTTGTAAAATTAGATTTCAAATTTTAAAAGGACACATTTGTAGCTTTGGCAGCCCTACATATCTAAATTCTAACAATATCTATTTTGTGAAATGCAAAGCATATGTTGGTACATCCTGTGGATTGCCAATGCATAGATATAGATGTGGATTGCCAATGCATAGATATAGATATATTTCTTTAAACTTTTACTATTGTATATTTAACCTTTTAAAAGTTAAAAATTAAAAAAAAAACATGTAAAAACGACCACTTTATCTGATTGCTGTCCTTTTCTATAGGGTGAAATTTTATATCTGGAGGATCATGGAAATGATAATAGTTTAAATATCTAATCTTTCTCCTGAAAAATCCATTTATGAAAACACACTAATTCTGACTTATTTTTCTTTCCAAATAGGTTGGACTCACTGCAATAAACAAGTACAGTAAAACTCAATTCTCTGTCATTAGAATAGTTTGGAATAGAAGCTCATGGATAGTCCTGAGTTGGTCTATTCTGTCTCCACTAAAGACTACTGAAAGTGGGTTAAGTGAAAAGTTAGCAGGTTAGCCATCAACAATCCTCTTATTTCTTGTCAGGAAGCTTTGAGGTTCAGGCCTTGGGAAGAAGACATTAAGGAACTAAGAGAAAGACAAATCATATTGTATTATTTTTATTGACTAACAATGGGGGAAAACAAATAGTGCTGCACTTCCAAGAGAAGAATTTGTGAATCTGTCAGCAAAGCTCTAGTGAATTCTTGCTCTGGGTGTCACATGGACTTTTTATATAAATGTGCTAATCAAAAGACTTATCCCCTGGCAGTTTAAGGGTCTCTAGGAGGAGAATTGTGGGATTGAAGTCTCTCTGGAAAGAAAGAAAAAGAAAGAAAGAAGAAAGAAAGAAAGAAAGAAAGAAAGAAAGAAAGAAAGAAAGAAAGAAAGAAAGAAGAAAGAAAGAGAAAGAAAAATAAAGAAAGAAAGAAAGAAAGAAAGAAAGAGAAAGAAAGAAGAAAGAAAGAAAAAGAGAAAAAGAAAAAGAAAACGAAAAAGAAAAAGAAAGAGAAAGGAAGAACCTGAGGCCCAGAGAAGGCAATTCAAGAGCCTGAGATAACCTGGTTGTTGTCCCTAAATATGAGAATTCTTTCTGTATTCAAATAGCATCCACCTCTTTCTCTGCATTCAAACTGCTCAATAAAAGGCTTGTAAAGTAAGAATTTCATTCAGACAACTTTCACTTACATTGTTACTTAGACCAGTTTTCCATTTGAAGGGAGGAATGAGGTTGTTACATATCCAGCCATAATGAATTAAATTATAATAGGTGGTGCTGGAGACAAAAGAGCCATGTGTCAGGCCTCTCTTATTTCTAGGAGACAAGACAGGTCATCCTAGCTCATGGAGAACTTGGAAGGAAAAAGGGTCTTCTCAAGGACAGCCGTCAATCGGTCCTTTCTCTGCTATGAATCCTTAAATACAGGCTGGATAGAGAAAGCTCAATATATTATACATTCCTTCCCCCTTTCTCTGCCAGTCTGCACACACTTACTATAATGTGGTTTCTACAAATTCTTTCTGCCATGTAATGCACTGGAGGTAAATCACAAATCAGGGTTTTGTTCCAACCCATGGAAAGGTGGAAAACTCGCATTGCTTTGGCCTTGAGAAAGAATTGAGGGCATCCAATAGTTAAGTGAATTAATGAATGAATCAAGTGTATCCCCTCAAAAATTATTGAGTAGCTTTTGGAAGTTTTCAGAAATCTTCCTATAAACTTCAACATAAATATCATTAGCCCACTCAGAAAACCTCAAAGACCTGGCGTTCATTTTCTGTGAAATAATATTAAGGTTATAAGCTTGAAGGGCCCACACACCCACACACAGAAATTTCTGTGGAATTTCTGTGAGTAGGGGGGTGGGAGACTGGGTTATGTCCCTTAGATAATAAGTTAGCTGGATCCACAACAAGGTGGCTGTGATGCCTTTATGATATTTCTCTTTTAAAAATATTTCTCAATTTGCTAAGCCAACAGACCAATACAAATATGCACACTGTTTGGTTACTTTTACTGATATCTAGGACAAATGCTGGAAGACATTGGCCTGCCTGCTGATTTCTTTGAACGCACCGACGGAAAGCATACTTAAAGATGCGTACCATTCTTCACAGACAAATACTTAACATCTGTTTTTCAGCACCCACAGATAGAAATAGAATCACCTCTTACCTATAAATATGATTTAGTAATTTACTTCTTACATTCAGAGAAACCCCTGAGAGTAACAAGAGTTCTTGAAATATTAACGTGGAAAGTATTTTTAGATATGTTGAATTCAGATTTCAATCATTCTATGGAGCTTGTCCAATGGTCACCAGTTAAACAGCTTCAGAATGCTGGCAGTTTTGTCATAGAATGTACCTTAGGATAACTTCATCCTATTTTCTTGATATGTTCACAATCTTTTATTGATAGTGAAAGACAGAATCAAAAGGCATATTTCTAAAAATCCAGAGGATGCTTGTGAGGGGCAGTCAGCAGTGAAATTAGGCATATTGATTCTCGAAGTTTCTATTAGTTTTGCTGTCATTCTGGTGGAGGTCCCAGCAATATTCACCCCCTGCCCTGCCTTTGCCATACCACTTCCTCTGCAGAACTTTTAGTAGCAGACAGTTCTACAAGAGGCAATTTTTCAACTATATACACTTTACTTACAGCTCAGTTTTTTCCTCTCTGTTTTCCTGTTCTGATTACCATGAAATTTTAAGGGCACTTAAGGCAATAAGTTAGGAGAACCAATGTCTTTGTAGGAAAGTAGGCAACTTTTATTTTTATTTTGGAAAATAGTATTTCCTCATGGAAGCTGAAAGAAACATTAAAAGAGGTGGAAACAAAGATTGGAACGCATTTCTGTGTAAACATTGTGCTACCCACAAGCATATGAATCAATTTACTCTCTGCCAAACATTTTTCACTTTGTGGAAGGGAGAGCTACGGTCCTGAGGCCTTCTGGAAGTGGCCTCCCTTATGTCCTTACACCCACTGAGGGGTCAGAAGGGACACACCATAGCCCAGTGTGTAAATGTTTCATCTAAGGGCTGTGAAATGGCATCTTTCATGGCTTTGACTTCTGTTTCCCTGATGACTAAAAATGCTGGTACTTTAACATTTGTTTAGATGGTGTTTGTATATCTTCTTTTATGCACTTTGTGAGATTCATCTCTATATGTTAGGTTTTGAGTTTTAATGCATTTTACATATTTTCTTTAAAAAATTTACATTCACATTTTTCCTTACTATTAAAAGGCAATATATTTAGTGTTTGTATTTAGATCCCTTAATCCTATGACCTTGGTAAATTCATTTCTAGTTCTAGCAGTTTTTTTTTTTTAACTAATCTCCACACACAATAAACAAACAGCTCAAACTTACAACCCTGAGATCAAGAGCCACACACTCCACTGTGCCAGCTACTCCTAGTAGCTTGGTTTTTTCCTTTTCTTTTATATTTTTCATGAGCTTTTCCCATGCACATAATCATATTATCTTAAATGAAACACTGTTTTACTTCTTTATTTCCAATCTGGTTGACGTCTTGATTCCTGCCTTACTGCACTGATTGGAATCTCCAAAATGATGCTGAATTAGAAGTGGTGAGAGCAAACATTCTAGTTCCCAACCATAGGGATGAAGCATTAACTGAAGTACTCTTAACTATAATGTTAACTTCGGGTTTTTTTTTTTTTTTGTACATGCCTTATATTAGATTAAAGAAATTTAATTTTGTTCTGATTTGTTGATTTTATAAAAATTCATGTTTGGATGTGGAATTTAATTAATTGGTTTTTATGCATCAAATGAGATGACCTTTTTAATTTTTACTTTGTCCTGTTAGTGAAGTGAATTATAATGATTGGTTTTGAAATGTTGAACCAATGTGTACACCTGGAAAAAAACTCTCTTGGTAATAATGTTTCTCTATTGTCGAGATATGATTATATTTTGTTAATAATTTTTGGTCCTACCTTCATGGGAGATACATGTCTGTATTTTCTTTCCTGGTAATACCTTTATCACATTTCAGTATCACCATTATGCTTGTTAAATGAAATTTTAAAACATTTTCCTATATCAATTTTCTATAAATGTTTGTGTAAGATTGGTGTGACTTAAGTCTTAAGTGTTTTATAGAATTCATTTGGACCTGAAACACTTTTATTTTAGAAAGATTTTTTTAGTATAGCTGACGCAGTGTTATATTAGTTTTAGATGTATAAAATAGTGATTTCAACAATTCTGTACATTATTCAATACTTACCATGATAAGTGTAGTCATCACCTGCCACCACACAATGGTAGTTCAATACTATTGGCTATATTCCCTATGCTACACTTTGAATCTCCATGACTTATTTATATTATAATTGGAATTTTGTATCTTTTAACCCTTTTATCTATTTTTCCTATCCCTCCCGCTCATCTTCCCTCTGACTACCACCAGTTTGTTCTCTGTATTTAAGGGTTGGTTTGTTTTTTGTTTGTTTGTTAATTTTTTAGATTCCAGATATAAATTAAATCATATCTATAATATTTGTCTGTGGAAAGATTTTTTATTTCCCAGTCAGTATATTTAATAAAGGATTCTGTAGATATTTCATATCTCCTTATGTAGTTTGATAAGCTTTTTTCAATTAATTTTTCCTTTTCATCTATATGGTCAAATTGATTGGCATATAGTTTCTTGAATATTACCCTAATATCCTTTTAACATTGGATGCATCTGATAATCTTAATTTATTCTTTCTTTTTTTTCATGATTAGTGTCATCAATTTTATTACTTCTTTTAATTTTTTAAAGAACTTAAGCTATATTAATATCCTATGGCTGCCATAGCAAATTGCCACAAGCTGAGTGACTTAAAACCACAGAAATTTATTCTAACACACTTCTGGAGGCTGGAAATCTGAAATCAAGGTGTCGGCGGGCCATTCTCTGAAGCAGAGCTTTCTTCCTGAAGGTTTCAGGGAAGAATGCCTCCTTGACTCTCCTAACCTCCTTGTGGTTGCCAGTAATCCTTGGCATTCCCTAGCTTATGGCTGTAGCACTCCCAGTGCTGTGAGTCTTCACACAGCTGTCTTCCGTCTGTGCTTCTGTCTGAGGACAAATTCCCTTCTCTTTTCTCTTATAAAGATATCATCCATTGGATTTGGCTGTACTCTAATCCAAGGTGGGCTCATTATAGTTTCATCACATCTAAAAGGTTTTATTTCCAAGTAGGGTCATATTTACAGATACTGCAGGTTATGACTTAATATCTCCTGGGGGAACATTTCCATCTACTATAGTAACCATAACTGCTTTTTCATGTATCCTAATCATTTCAACTTCTGTTCTCATCACAGGAAAGTGACTTGCCATAGCTAACTATATTTCATCTCATGTTTATAACACAGGGACATTTCTAATGGCTTTGAGGAAGGTGACAGGAAGATGTAGGAGAAATGATAACTTCTCTGTGTTACTTGTCTCTGATCATCCACTTCCATCTAGCCCATACCTGTCCTGTGATAATCACACTGTGTGTGAACACACAGAACAGGCTCCTTTGTTCACCACTCATGTGTCTTTGGTAAAGAAAAGGAAAAGGAGAGGAGGCAAGGGTAATTTCAAGAATTAATCAAGACTATCATCATAGCTTCACTTGAATATGGCAGGGAGCAGTTTCTTGCATTTAGAGGGACCGGTTAACAAACTGTCTGGGACTTTTAAACTTTTGTTTAGGTGCGGAGGAACTTTTAAGAAGCCCTGGCCTCATTATGGTGATGACTTAGGGGAGATAATCCCTAAAAAAAGCCAATCCTAGAATAAGATCAGTGGAAGAAGGGAAAATCATTTATGAAAAGAGGCTAACAACCTTGTTTGAACAACTTCCTTAAACCTAATTGTGTGATTACATATATGTATGTATGTACATAAATATATACATGTGTGTATACACATGCATAAATATGCACACACACATATATATTTATGTATAAAATTATATATCTTTTACATAGCAGTCTAGAAGAAAACAGTGGTCTCGACTGGTAAATTTCTCTGATTCTTGAGATAACCCAGGCTTTCAGTCAGGTAGGTGGACACCGTCTAACTCAATGACTAGCTTCTATCTCTTCTTCCAAGACGTTATTCTAGTTGTTGCTATATCCCAACACTGAAAAACAAACAAAAACTCTTTAGGAAGAAGTTATCCTTAAGGAAGTAAGCCAAATGTTGCTCATTTCACTTCTGTTTATATCCCATTGTCCTGAAAATAACCATATAGTCTAATTTCAAGGAAAGCTGGGAAATAGTCTGTTTTTAGGTAGTTGTGTGCCTGGATAAAGCATGGAGAGTCCATTCCCAAAAATTTAAAGTAGAGAAAAGATATTATAATAAGGTATTTAGAGTTTACAGTGAAATTTAAAAAGCACATATCATCATAAAACATTACACTAAAAGACATAAAATTTGAATACAAGGACATATTTCAACCCCAAATAATCTATACATTTAACAAAATTCCATTCAAAATTTCAAAGTGATTTAGAGCTACCAGCTGACTTCAAAGATCATCTGGTAGAATAAATTTTCTAAAAACCTGCATATAGGGAGTTAATGTATTATAAAGATTATCAAATCAGTGGGAAAAATATATATAATATTTAATAAATTATATTAAGGCAATTGATTATTCAAAAACTTCCAAAGTTTAAGGCTTCTGTCTCTAATTACATAAAAGTCCATGAGATTTTATGTTTGGGAAAATACAAGAAATTATTTCTACATTCTTGGAATTGGAAAGATTTTTGTAAGCATGTTAGTAAAGGTAAAACTCCCTGGAAAATATTTATATATGTTATTTTATATATATTTTAAACATCCACACATATAAGTTTTCCATAACAATATTCAAAATAAAATAATGAGAAAATATATATGACAAAGGGTTAATAACTTAGTGTATAAATAACTCTTATCAATAAATTAGAAAATATTGAATATCCAATGAACACCAAACAAAAGCAATGAGTAAGAAATTTGAAGAATAAGCTAAATTGTTCCAAAACTTAAAAAAAAAAAAATCAGTTTTAGATGTGCCTAGGTGGCTCAGTCAATTAAGCATCCCACTCTTGGTTTTGGCTCAGGTTATGACCTCAGGGTCATGAGATTGAGCCCCATGTCAGGCTCTGTGCTCAGTGGGGAGTTGACTTGTGATTCTTTCTCTTCCTCTGCCCCTTCTCTCACTCTCTAAAATAAATAAATAAAGTAAATCTTTAAAAAAAAACAGATTTTCCTATCTAATTTGTAATAGCAAAATGTAATATTTTAAAGGGTTACCAAGGTACAAAGGAGGGTGGACATTTATTTATAACATTTCTCATAATAAATCACAACAAACTTTGTGTAAAGCTACTTTGCAATTGCAGCTGATACTTTCAAAGTGTTAGAAACTGGCTTTTGGATATAGCAATTTTCTTTCTAGAATTTATGTTTAAATATATTATAACTCAAACATACTACTAGTAGTATGTTTAAACAATTTGTTAATAAACCAAAGGCTCCATATTAATATTTAAAAAATAAATTATGGTATACTCATAAATCAGTACATTAATAATCAAAGAAAGTGTAAATATTATCATAAAATAAAAATGCTCTCTATATTTTTTAATTAAAATACATAATATGGATATAAATTATAAATGTCTATAAACTAAACATTTATCAGTGTTTTTTCTGCTTTATTTTTTTTCTGTGGCAAACATGTTAAGTTTTGGAATATGGAAAACAATTTTTTTAAAAACCTCTCCATGTAAAAAAAAAATAATACATGCTTGGTTCATTTCTTATAGAAAAATTTTCCATATGTAGTTTGGAATGTACTGAATTCATTAATAACTGGTCTGTCAGTTGGACTTTTCCATGGATCTAGTTTAAAATAGCAGAAGAAAATTCATACATGCAGCCATAACCTATGTTGTGTCTATTGAACTATGATTCTTCCCCTTCCCAGAAATTTCTATCCTCCACTTTGCTCTTTCCACATGAAGAGCTTTCCTATGAAGCCAGCTATTCCTAGACATTAGCTAAGGGCTCCCTCCACCACGCTCACGTGCCTGGGTGCTGAGTCCACACACTCCTAGGGAATGATCCTCACTCCAGGTCCTGTGGTTCTGCCTCGGGTGTCCCTAGCAGCAAAGTTGCTGACATCACTGGAATTTTAGTGCTTACAATTAAACTGAATATTTAACACCTTGTTAAAAAAAACAAAACAAAACAAAAAAACCCAAAAAGCCAACAACAGAAATTCATGCCTCCTTGGCTGCTATCCTGAAAGGATCAGCCTCAAACAAGAGGCAACACGCTTATGGACACAACCAGAAGGGGCAGAAACTTTGCCTTTATTAATAAAAGTACAAGTTAGAGGGGCACCTGGGTGGCTCAGTGGTTGAGCGTCTGCCTTTGGCTCAGGTTGTGACCCCGGAGTCCCGGAATTAGGTCCCTCAGTGGGCTCCCCACAAGGAGCCTGCTTCTCCCTCTGCCTACGTCTCTGCCTCTCTCTGTGTCTCTGAGGAAATAAATAAAATCTTTAAAAAGAAAAAAAGTGTAAGTTAGATTCACAGCAGAACCGGTTGGGTCAGGTGAGAAGTCCCAAGAACGACGTGTGGAGCGATGGGCTGGCGCTGTGCTGCGTTGCCCCCCCACCCTGGACTCTGGGCAGCACAGGGGGCAGGGTACTCCCAGGGTGCCCTCCCAGGCCCAGACAAGCAGGAGACTCCGGGTTGCAGGGCTGCCTCAACTGCTCTCTGTTCTCCATGTTCTCCATTCGGCCTCTCTTTTCCCCAGACTCCAGATCTCTCCTCCTTCTGCCTGGCTTTCTTTCCTTCAAGCAGGAAGCTGATGAAATCATGCATTTTGAAGTATTATAGACTAAATATGCTCCCACTTTGAGGTCTCTGGACATTTTTGATACGTATCATAGGAAAAGCTCAATGTTTACCTTCAAGGAATGGGTTGCTATTATTAGGATTTCTGGCATCAGTGGATTTATATTAAAGTATTTTGCCAGCTGATTTGGGGAACCCACAGATCATTGTCTGCCACGAAAAAATAAAATACGACCCCAGGGCTACACATGGATGGTTGTTGATTCTAACATCCTTTTGTCAGTACCTGATTGTCTGCAAAGAGAACCATAGTGGGGCAGTGTGTTATCCAGGAGCACTAGCGTGTATGAGGGACACTACTTAGTGGGGATCGGCGGCTAATCTATGACCCTCTTCTGGCTTTGGTTTCCTCAGTTCTTGAAGAGAATAGAAATAATAAATCTGACCTCACAAAGCTAATATGAGAATAAAATGAAATCATGTATTGAGGAAACTCATAGGAAAAGCTTCAAGCATTGTACAGGAAAACGTAAAAGTATGGTTATTGCATTTCTGCTTTACTGAAAGGTAGAGCTCCTTTCCCCATCCAATACCTGTAACTACATGAGGAGAGCACTACTCAGTTCTCTGACAGATGGGAAAATGAGGCGCAGAGAGATTAAGTCAAGTGCCTGCCCAACGGCTTCTTATTTGTAAGCCAGTCAGGCCAGAATTTCCACATGCTTGGCTCTGTTCCCTGTGGTGTTCAAAATAGGGTCTGGGTCAAGCCAAAAAGTCAGGAAGTGTTTCCTTATTACATGAATGAATGAAAGAAGGAAGGAACACAAGAAAATTCATGCATGGATGTTAACTCCTCTCCACACTCATTCTGGAGCAATGAGAGTCTAGAAAAACAGACAGAAATAGGGTTTGGAGAAGTTGCTGAAAACCTGAGGAAATTTCTGGGTGAAGAGTTTACGGATTCAGTTTAATGGGGGCATCCACGGTTTTAACTTGGCTATTTTAACTCAATATTCTGTCATTGTCTGACCTCAGACAGTATACATTCTCCATCCCTCTCTAAGCACTGCAGAGTGAATGGTGGTTGTAGCCAGCAGCGTGAACTGTGTTCTCTAACAGCCTTTTCTTTATATTTGGGGTAGAAGACAAAAAAAGCTTTTTATACTTAGAAAAACATAAGAGGAGGAACTCCTGGGTGGCTCAGTGGTTTAGCGCCGCCTTCAGCCCAGGGCCTGATCCTGGAGACCCGGGATCGTCGGGCTCCCTACATGGAGCCTGCTCCTCCCTCTGCCTATGTCTCTGTCTCTCTCTCTCTCTGTGTGTCTCCCATGAATAAATAAATAAAATCTTAAAAAAAAAGATATACATAAGAGGGGACAGCCTTCGAACTGCTGAACTAATTAAAGCACCTTAGGTTATTCTCTCCCTCAGCAACTGTATTTGCATTAAAAGAAGAAAAAAAATGTTAGCTAGTAGTTTATTTTTAAAAAGTTGATAATTACTGATATTTTAAATAGTGTAAAGTTGGGCTGATGAGTCATCTTACTCGTGACATTCACCTGTCATGTAAATTTGTAGGCATTTATTGAAAAAAGGTCTATCTTCTATAAACACAGTCTCATTTTGGCTCATTAAAAGAAAGATTTGCAAAGGTCCCGTGTGCTACCCGCGCAGGGGCAGGGTGCACCCTCTGAATCTGTAGAATGTATGTGCCTGGGAAGATGAGATGTAATAAAAATGAGTGCCAGAGTTGTCAAATAAAATTTATTGTATGAAGCTATCTAACTCAAAACTTTCCGACCCCAAACTCCTGGTGGATTGCCAAAGGCGAGCTTGAAGTATTAGGAAATAAAAAATATGTAGGTCAGTAAGAGCCAATAGGCCCTTATGGGCATCTCTTCTTCAAAGGAAGGTATTTTTTGAAAATGTAAAGGATTATTTAGAAAGGATCATGTGGACATCTGTAATAATTCCTTTACATGGCATCATTATTAAGTCTTTCGAATTCCAGAGCAGATTCAGGTTGGCTGAAAAAATTGATGAAAAATTCCAAGGACTGAAAGAGAACAGAGTACAAATACCTTCCCTCTTTAGTACCCTGCCACTGAACTAGATATCCTCTGTACCCACGCCACCTCCTTGCTTCTGGTGACCTCACTAAGGCTTTCCACACATCGAGCCTCGCTCGAATGTGCTGGAGACCCAGGTTGCTGATCAGAAGCCCGAAAGCTGTACATAGAAGGAGCAAGTGGTTATTTACAGTGGAGGGTCACCTTGGGTGACATTTGTTATTGCACTGCCTCCCATCTAATCAGGGACGGCTAAAAAATAATTAAATCAACCCACTCTCGACGCGGCAGATGACCTGCTCGAGTCCGCTCAAGTCTGAGTGACGCTAAGATTAATGGCACCATTATCAGGAGCTCACACAAGACTATTAAACTGCCTCATCTGCCATTTTCATGGCCAGGAGCTGAAGTTTTTGTAATGGAAACAAAAATGTCACACATCGCAAGATGGATTTCTCTATGGAAATAGCATCGTGTCTTCAATAGGGTTTACTCTTAATCTGGATGATCATTATTGTGAAGAGCTGTTCAACAGACTGGCTTGGCCTGGGATTCAAGATGAATTAGAAAACGCGCCTCTAGAGCAGAGAGCAGGGTCTCCCTCCTCTGCTTTTTATAATTTGGCAGGGTGCAGAGAGAGAAACAGATGAAATTCAGAGTCAGAAATTATTAATTCTATCTCCATGTCCACTTTGGAGTAGTTTGGGTAAACACAAAGTCTTAGGCTTAATTTCCTGGTTGTCAAATCGATCAACCCTTTATTCTAAGAAAGTCTGGAGTCATATAATTGAGGTACTCATGAAAGAGTGTCTCTAAATAATATTGGGTTTGTTACATTTACATATAACACAAATATATACCACGTGTCATGATGACACATACATGTGCATATGCATATACACACATGTACTTACACACATGCACATATGTATATGGTTAAGGGTTTGGAAGGAGTTTTGGGGTCTCAGAGAGCCTGAAAGGTTGACAAAGCAGAACTAGCCCACAGCGACTTCCCTCTTGGGGTACCTCTGTGTTCTTGTGTGAAACAGGATTCTAGGGCCTGTGTTAGAATACACAGTGGTTGAAACTATTAGAAAAATAAGAAATGGGCTCTGGTTCTAGATATTTTAATATATTAAACTAGACTCATAAGAGAAACAGAGAAATCTTACCACCTTGGTTTTGGGCTTCAAAGTAAATTTCCTTTCAGGGTCTCATGTATTCCCAGCAGGCTGAAGCGTTCCATGGTTTAAAGGCCAGTGGGAACAGAAAGCTCAAGAACCCTTCACCCCGTCAGCCACCATCAGCAGGGCACTCAGCATCTGGTAGTTAGACAGTGGCATCTGTCAAATAAATGCCACTTTTTAATTGGGCAAAGGAGTGGTGTGAAGAGAGTGTCTGAAATTCTTTTTCAGATCTGTTTATTGTGGGCAGTGCCCTGTGGTCACTAGCAGAGTGGGGATTTCTGTCTGTGAAGCACATGGCCATGTGTCACTTTGGACAAGCTGTGATGGAAATTATTCTCTCTTTCTCTGTGTTTGTCTTCTCTGTACTTCTCTTCCTTCTGGTAAGCCCATCAACTGTGTTATGACACCTCCACACTCAGTGAAAAGAGAGAGAATGATCTAAGTGGTGGCACCTTCCTGCCCCTGTGAAAATTTTCCTTTATTTAGAATTCAGCCAAGAGGTGTCCCCTCTAGGATGTCTTCCTGACCACTCTCGCTGGCCCTGGAAGGCCCTCTCTGCTTCCACACGACAGTCTCTGTGTGTCCCCACGATGCTCTACTTCCGTGTTTCACTCCGACTCCCACACTGGACCCCCAGCACCTACATAATCAGGGCAAGGCCTCATTCATCTTTGTATTTCCCATAAAATCTTTACTTTCCCTGCCACAGGAAACACAATAAATATCAGTTATTTTATCCTAAGAACAAAAAGTAAGACTATTAACAATTGAAGAGGTAGCTGTTGGTGGCTAAGGAAGTTCACTGCCGGGGTGGGGATGCATAATGGGATTCTTGGTGGGAACACTGAGAGCAATTCACTCAGATTCTGAGAAGTAACTGGAAAGCTGGGGGAACCGCAAGTCGGAGGGAGCTCAAGCGGAGGGAGGTGGCTTACAGAGCAATGCCCCATGTCTCGCTTCCTGGTGCTTCTTCTCCAGAAATGATGGTTTTCTGTCATTATCTACTTTTTTAGGATTTTATTTATTTATTTTAAAGAGAGAGTAAGAGAGATGAACTGAAGAGAGAGGGAGAAGCAGGCACCTTGCTGAGCAAGGAGCCCGACGCAGGACTCCGTCTCAGGACCCCAGGATCATGACCTGAGCCGAAGGCAGATGCTGAACTGAGTGAGCCACCCAGGCATCCCTGTCATCTATTTTTAACCACACAGGCTGTTTGTCTCTTCTCTACTCCATCCTCTCATTCTCAGGCTTAATCCAGGGATGACTGCCCCGAAGATAGTGTAGGAAGACAGCGACGAGAGGTCTTAATGAGGACCATGACATGGGTCTCTGTTCCATCTTTCTATCCATGACTTAAAGTAGTCCAGGGTTGCTCTAAGAATATATACACCCAAGCTGCTGTGTATATGTGCTTTTGTGTGTGTGTGTGTGTGTGTGTGTGTTTATGTGTCCGTGGTGGTAGAGGCAGCAGGCAGGAGGAGGCACAGTGAGATGCCTGGGGATGAGGCCCTCCAAGGCAGCCAAGTGCCCTATAGCCCACCTCTGCTCCCAGGCAGCTCCCATCACACCGCCCCTCATCTGCCTCCATGGCCTCACCAGCCCATGCTCAACACGCCACAGTTGCCCCTGCCCGCGACTATTAAGAGGCCTGAGATGTTCTGCTGCTGACAGACAACGCTACGGACATAGCCTAGAAAGCCATGTCATGGCTGAAGGATTGCTCATGGCAAGGCCTTTACCCCCAGGTACATAAAGGCGATATGAAAATACCACATATTGGACATATACTATATGCCAGACTCTACTGGGCACCTTGAATGCATCATCTCATGTAATCCACACCATTATCTTTTCAAAGACAAGAGAATGGAAACATAAGGCATTGAGTAACCTTCCTGGGGGTACATCCATAATGAGAAATCCAAATTCAGCCCCATCAGCCTCAATGCTTGTGATTTTTGCAATGGGCAATATCTTTGGTGTCTGGCAGGTGTTTTAAAGGCTCTCTTCCTGTTGCATATAAAACATTTCTCTGATTACTACCACTGCCATTTCATGATGTGTATCTCTTTGATTCACATATAATCAAGAAAGGCTTATATGGATACAAGTGTTGGATAACTTCCTTTGCCAAACTTGGTGTAAAGACATGAAAAACTCTGAGTGTATGTACTTAGAATAGCTGAGTGCCTAACTAGCTTTCATAAAGAATTTACTTTGGTTTTTCTCCCCAAGTTCTTGTAACTTAAAATATAGTAATATTTTATTAGCCCAGAGGTTGAAACTTTCAGAAGGGTAATATCATAATTAGAAAGCTAATACATTTGAAGGTAAGATGGTCATGTCCGAAAACATGTCCAGGGGCATCTGGGTGGCTCAGCCAGTTACGTGTCTGACTTCTGGTTTTGGCTCAGGTCATGATCTCATGGGTTATGAGATCTAGTCTTGCTTCAGCCTCCTTGCTCAGTGGCGGGGGCTGCTTGAAGATTCTCTCTCTTTGCTCCTCCTCCATACTTGCATGCTCTCCCTTTCTCTCGCAAATAAATAAATCTTAAAAAAAGTGCCCAACATTCACTGACCTAACTGAGACAGGTTGAATATTCTGTTTCTTTACATCAATATTGACCAAAATAATGAGTTGTTTGAATGTAGCAGTGATACCCAGTTTTCCTGCAGTTTTATTAACATTACTAGTAGCAAACACGTTTTGAGCAGTTATTGTTTTCCAAACACTCTGCAATGGATATTATAGGTTTGGTCTCACTTTGTATTGTAGAGGCAGACTTCTGGTGATATCCAATGTCAGCTACTTGGGTTCTGTGAGGACTGGAGCTAGCCACATAATTTCTTTCTGCCTCAACGCTCCGGTCTCTCTCATGAGGCTGTTGTATGAATTAAGTGAAGTACTCAGAACAGTGTCGATAGATAATACTAGGCCAATATATATCAATACCTATTATTATTTGAATCACAAAACCCAAACATTATTTGTTAATGAATGACTTATGCATTCAATCGGGTAAAAATTGGTCACATAGATCTATAAAATTTAAAATATTCTACTGGAATCCAAAATCAGTTGTATTTACTGATGGTGAGTGATAAAGGCATTTTGTATTACTCCCTCAAAATTACCTACAGAGCAATTTTCTAATTATTCTGCTTTGCTGTGTGTGTGTGTGTGTGTGTGTGTACATATATAAAATGTTATCAAACTATTTTGGTTGTTCTCTTAGGTGAAATGTGAGTATGCTATAGAAACTGAGTTCTAATTTAGGAAAGTGTTTAATGCTCTGAAATAACAAACTCTCCTGTTTGTTCCTGTGACCAGGGAGGGAGCAGGGCAGAGAGCAGCTCTTTGTCAGAGGCCAGCATGTGTGGGGAACAGAGCTGGAGCTGCTGGTGACTTCCCCAGGCCACCCACGGCCAGAAAGCACACTGGGAGTGAGTGTAACTTAAGAATCTGAAATAAGCCAAGTAACATTAAAAACACTTAGTATAAGGGACTAACTGAGTGATTCCATCTTTTGGTTTATTCCCAGAACTTCACTGAATCTGAAACTCTGTAGCCAAAGATAGAATATGGGTGAGGATGGGTTTGGGGAGTTTGCTACCAGGACCCTGCTGGAGATAAAATCACATGGATAACACCCTTCCCTAAATTGTAGCATGCTCTTTGGAGCCATAATCCCAGTGTTGGGTTTGGGGAATAGTGGTTTGTCACCAGAGTGTGACGCTCAGCTATCTCAGCCATTCCGAGTGTTGAGGAGAAACAGTTACATAGTTCATATTGGCTTGTTTCTCTCCGTGGATGTTTTTAAAAATAAATCAATAGGAATACCACTCTAAAAGAGGGATGAATAATTGCTAGGTGCACGGAGTTCTTTATAGCCAAAATTGAGCTTGGACCATTAATCTGAAATCTGAAACGTAGGTGTGTGTTCTCTCGCTGCCAGATTCTTTTCAATGTCGTAAGAAAAAAGTTTTCTCTCTAATGAGTTAAGAGAAGGAATTTCAGGAAATAGTTTTAGTTAATGTTTCCCTGACCTGAGATTTCTCTGGTTTACTCTACTGTTTGGTTCTTTTTCAAGGTTGTTATCATGATCTTTTAGGAGAAAACATTTTCCTGATCAGCAAGAAGTGATTTGGTACAGGAAACCGGCAATGACATCCACAGAGAGGCTCTCGGGAGCAAATTGAATGGATTTGAGCCCATAGGTCTGGGCATGTTTTATTTTGGGCTAAATCAAGAAAGGGATTTATTCATGTGCTTCAGTGAACATGCACAAGATTTTAGGAAATGGTTAATCTTTTGTTAAAATTCATGGTCTTCTGGGATTATTTGGTCATTCATTACAGGTATCAAAGCAAAAACGAAATTCTGCTATTGTGAAGTTTGGCGCATTCAATTGGAAAAATCTTAATGATCAAGTAACCATGTGTTTTTACTCAGATATGTTTTATGACATAGCTGTAAAATCTTGTCTCAAATAGACCTACCGCAGCCCTGCATTGTTTCACAGACAGTAATAGGACTCACTTCTAAAACGCCTTTGTATTAAGGCTAAAGGACTGATGAAAAGTAGAGAGCTTCACACAGGAATTATTTATGACTTCTTTATGACTAACACCCAGGATCCTAACAACACTGTGCAAATCTAAGTGTTAGCTTCAAGTCTGTAGAAATCACAGCAATGAGTGTGTGACAGCAGTTCAAAGCCCGCCCGCCTGGGCCACTATTAACAACTGTGTTTAAAGGTTTCTAACTTGGCACAAATAAAGGTCCAGAAGGATTAAAGCATGATATGTTGGCCATCAATCTAGAAAGAGTATTTTTCAGAACATTTGAAGGGGAAAAAAGGAATACATTGTTGTTTTGACTCCGTCTTCTGCAGAGAAAATAATTATTTTAAAGACATACCATAAAAATTGTAGAATTCTTGCCTTAAGGGGAAAAAGATCTATAAACTGTGACCAAGTGAATGTATTCATGTAATAAAAATTAACATAGAGTCAAACTACATATGACTTTTAAAAAAATGTGATACAATTTTGAAACTTTCTGCCTCTTAGCTTCCTTATCAATTCCCCATAATTTATTTTCACAAGGAATTCATAAAATTGTCCCCAAGATAAGGAACTAGGATGACTATTCATAAGTGGTCAATAGTCACTGAGTTTAATTTTTTACTTTACTTTCATTTAAAGTATGGTCCCATCTTTCATTTCAAAGCTTCTATTGTTACTGGGAAAATGTCATGAAAAAAAATTTTGGACTATAGTACCAGCTTTACTTTTATCCTCTCCAGATAGATACCAAAGATAAATGCTGAAAGATCACTTTATGAATATAATATTTACTCAAAACATTTAGTGAATGTCTACTATATTCCAGTCACTGTTTTAAGGGCTAGTTT
Source organism: Canis aureus (assembly GCF_053574225.1). NCBI lineage: Eukaryota > Metazoa > Chordata > Mammalia > Carnivora > Canidae > Canis > Canis aureus. The sequence continues at coordinate 16,768,251 of NC_135634.1, forward strand.
ATGTTTCGGCACTCATCATATACTAACTATAGAAGCTGATTAGTTATCAATTAGGATTTGAGATTGTATTGACAATGGGGGCCATGTCTTATACATCTTTGAATCCTTTCCTATTCATAGCACAGTTAACAGCATTTTATACATAATGGATGTTAAATTAAGATTTGTTTGAGTGATGAAAAACAAAAATAAGTGAAAACCTTTTCTCTAAAATGAAATATTATACAAAGTCAAATCAAGCAGGCTTTTGAAACACGCTATTAATACACACGTGACACTCTGAATTGACATGGAACTTGTGTCTCATAAAGTAAAATTATTAATTCTCATGGGTTGAAGTGTGCCCCCTCCAAAACTCATATGTTGGACTCCTAACCCCCTGTACCTCATAATGTCATTGGATTTGAAAAAAGAGCCTTGAAGGAGGGAATTAAAGTTGAATGAAGGGTGGGCCTTATCTGACAAAGAGAAGGAAGATCCTGTGAAGACCCAGAGAGGAGATGGCCATTTGTAAGTAAAAAAGAGAGGACCCTAATCTTGGCAACATCTTGATTGTGGATTTAGAGCCTCCAGAACTGTAAGAAAATTAATTTCTGTTATTTAAACCATCCAATCTGTGGTACTTTGCTACAGCACCCATAGCAAACTAATGAACTAATATTCAACTTGATTTCATCTTTTAAAATATGCATAAAAAGATTCTGAAGCCAACATTTATTTCTTCCTTTATTTTTCCCTCAGCTACCCTGTTATCTATATGTGTATCTATCTGTGTACATGGATGAGAAGTTCAACTTTATAAAGAGCTGCTCCTACATCTATCCATCTTATGAGAGTTAAGGTTAATGTTTTGAGCTCCAACCCTTTCCTATGGAGATCTGGCTGTGATGATGTTCTTCATTTGTACAAAGAGCAGAGGGCCAGAGCATGATGGATATCTGTAAAGATATTGTACTGGTGCATAAAGCATTTAGCATGCTTTATAGAATGGAATGTTCTATTTTATTTTATTATTTTTATTTTGTAGAGTTCTATTTTGAAGTCGACTAGTCTTCTGAGCATAGACATAGCTTTCTTAAGAATGAGCTAACTTTGGTGGAGTCCTTGAAATGAGTAAATTTAGCTTGGCAATCTTGAACCCTTTGGACTGATACACAATAATCCAGAAAGCTTTGTTAGAGACATTATGTACCCAGAAAATGGACAAATTGAACTGAGGAAAAAGAACCATCAAATAAAGTCTATGCAAAAAAAGGTTCTGATTATAGCCACAGTTAGGCTCTTTTGTATTCCATTTGGGACCATTCCACCATGCTCAGGTGGATACAAATGTATATAGAGGCTGCGTGTCTACAAGCTGTTCTGACTGGCCCACTTAGTTGCCAGGGATACATTGTTCCCCTACAAAATCAAAACAAAAACAAACACAAAACCCAAAAACATGTAGCCCAGCAAAAAGCAAGACTGTACTCCTTTGTCTGGAGATCTTTGGAAATCATGCAGAAAGGCTCATATCACATGCCAGAGTCTGCTTTTCCACTCTCTTCCTCAATCTCTAAGATAACCTTGGTTGGAAGATTGAGAATATAGCTGTAGAAAATATCTCAATTTATTTAGCAAATACAGAGGAATTGTGATAAGATGTGCAAGAAAGGAAAGTACTTATAAGAGGTCAGCATCTGTAGAGTTAGTTGTAGAAGTTATATCTGAATGGATATAGTTCAGTGAGGCCTGAAGAACTTTATGGCTCAAAAAATAATATTACTAAAATCCTTCAAATATCTCATCCATCCTTTCTTGAATATGACTTGTTCTTGTTTTCGATTCCAAATACAATCCATCACCTAGACTTGTTGGTTCTTTCACTGCAGAGTCTCCTATGCCTCTTCTTGACACTCTATTCTTTGTTTCACTGCTAAACTTCTAGAACATTTACCTGCCTCTCAGGACCTCTAGATCCAGTGCCTTGAGCCACAGTTTACAGTCGGCCCTTGAACAACATAGGTCTGAACTGAACTGCTCATCCACCTTGGATGGAACTTCAGGCCCTTGGGAAGTGGAGATGTCTGGCAGGAACTCACATCTTCCAGTCCATGCAGAAGTCAGCCCACGGGGCATGGGTCTGACAGTGGAGGGAAGAAGAACCCAGGTGAGCCTAGTCCTTGCACGAGGGCCTTGCCCTGGAGTGCCTGTAGGATCTATGCATGCTTATTGGTTATCCCTGTGCATGACTGAGTGCAACATTAAACAGCAACCAAAATAAAACCATGAATGGTACAGAGACCGTGGAAGAAAGTGAAGGACTTTATATTTTAGTACCACTATTTTCCTGTTCTTTTAAACAAGGGGTCCCACGTTTTCATTTTGCACCTGTCTGCAAATTATGCAACCAGTATAATAGAATTAACAGAATAATAGAATTATTTGGAGATGTAAATGACATAGCACACATGTTAAATGAGTGGAAAATACTCAACAGTGGACAATTCTTGTTTTTATAAATCCAAGTGTACTTTCCCCAACTATACTGTAATTGTTTAGAGCCACAGGGTCAGAGTTCCTAATTTTCTGCTTCCTATTTGTCTAGGTTACATCTGTGCCTAGTATAAAACAATTTTAGGAGTAAAATATGCTTTTTCAGAAGATATTAAAGTCCATGGGAGAACTTCCCTAGATCTAGGAACCACCCAAAACAGTAAGCAAAATTGGATGTTATTTATATATAGACATTCTTTTTCTCATAGTCAACAAATTTCACCATATTTCGAGAATCCCAAAAGATTCAGAATCACTGCATTTAAACTTAAGAAAGAACACATGCTAGGCAATTGGAAGTGAAGAGAGAAAAATCATCACAATGGAGTTTCTCCATGCTTGGGGAAAGCTGGGGTATGGAGCTGCTCCTGGCCCCCAGCAGATTCCTTTAATCATTCAGAAACACAAGACTGAAGTGACATTTAGCTTATAATTTCCTAGATCTTCAAACAATTCACATTTTACAAAAGATATTATTTTGCCCTTAGATTTCATTATTTAAAAACAAAATGATATTAAATGCCTTTATAAGTAAAACACCAATTCTAGCATTAATTTTTCTGTAGTTATCAGTCTACAACAGAAAAATGAAGTTATATACCAGATGTTATTAAAGCTTTCAGTTAAAAGAGATTACTTCTGAGAAGTCAAAATAAGAGATATGTGGCCATTAGTAGCAACAGTAAATATTACTAAAATTGAAATTAGCACTTCAATAGCCACGCACCATATCTTTTTAAATTCTACTGGAAATCTCATGCATTTTTATATAATAAAAAGTAAAAACAATATCATTTTAAAAACATGGCTTTTGGAGTACTTGACTGGCTCATTTGGAAGAGTATGTGACTCTTGATCTCAGGGTCCTAAGTTTAAGCCCCACCTTGGTATAGAGATTTCTAAAAATAAACAAATGTATAAACTTAAAAAACTAAAAAAAACTGACATGGATATTTTAATTAAATTATAATGAATCATAAGCTAACTGTTTTTGATGTACTTAGCAAAGTCTTGAAGTTTCTTTTGAAAAAGTTTTCTTGGGTAGCCCTGGTGGCTCAGTGGGTTAGCACCTGCCTTCAGCCCAGGGCCTGATCCTGGAGACCCGGGATTGAGTCCTGCATTGGGCTCCCTGCATGTAGACTGCTTCTCCCTCTGTCTGTATCTTTGTCTCTCTATCTGTCTCTGTCTCTCATGAATAAATAAATAAAATCTTTTAAAAAAATGAAAAAATTTTCATAATAGTGAAACCTAGAAGCACTATAACTATTGCGATAAGATCATCTAAATTAAAAAAAGTTTTTAAGTTTTTAATTTTGATAAAAAAACATATGTGATTGTTTGCATCATTTTGCAACAAATGTACACGTACCAATTATCAATACTCATGCCTTATTTCATGTTTGGTGGACAGTTTCATTACATTTCTGATGGTTACGAGAAATGTCTTGTCTCTGGAACTCTGATGTTTTCTCTGATCTACCATGCTTCTTATAAAATGCTTATTCCAAAGGGAAATCAAGTGCTTTTTCATCCCTTAAACAGATTAAAAAGCCTGAGAAGTCTGAAGTATAGAATGTGAAAGTTTGGTGGTTCATTCCATCCTGAACTTCTTCATTCTCTTGAAGACTTTTGGAGGTTTGCAGACTATCTCTGGGTATTGTTTCTGGGTTCAGATTCTAATTCATGATATTATCTAGGTTTGCTTCTTTCCACATCATTCAGTAACCCCGAGTTCAGCTACCCAACCAAAAAAATAAAATAAAATAAAAATAAAAATAGTACTGATGAACAGCAACAATATTTAGTTTTTAAATATCCAAGGATAGATTTAGAAAATTTGCCTCAAATTTTTCAGAAGTATAGGTAATATAATTAGAAGTAAGCCATTTTCATTGATAATACTAGATACATTCCCAAAGAAAAAGATAATTTGGTTTTAAAATATATTTTTAATTTTATAATAAATTTAGACTTACAGAACAGTCACATATATCCTACACCAAGTCTCTCATAATGTTAGTATCTTATAGTAACCATAGCACAATTACCAAAACTAAGAAATTGACATTGGTATGTTTGCATTGGTATGTTTCCGGTGCAGGAACTCATACTGAATTTGGTTGTCAGTCTCCCTTGTTTCCTTAATTTTCCTCTGTCTTTCAGAACCTTGGTACTCAAGGTGTACTGGTCAGTTACTTTATAGAATGTTCTCTCATTTGGATTAATCCTGTATTTTTTCATTATTGGATTGAAGGTAGATATTTTTTAAGGAGATCACAGACATGATGGGCCTTTCTCAGTTAACCATGTCAAGGGGTTATGAAGCTGAGATGTTTTATTACCAGTGATGTTAATCTTGATTACTTAGTTGAGAGGGTGTCTGTAATTTTTTTCCATTAAAAAGATACTATTTTCCCTTTATAATTAATAAATATCTTGGGAAAGATACTTTGAGACTATGTAACTGTTCTGTTTCTCCATAAATTTTCTCTCATATCCTTTCATGTATCTTGCCTACAATAATTATCACTGTGGTGTTCAAATGTTGATTTTATGTTTTCCATATTATTTCTACATTCACCAATTTATATCTCTTATCCTCTGTTAATTTATTCATTTATTTACTTATATCAGTATATTGGGTTCATGGATGTTTATTTTATTCTGTGGGCTGTAATCTAGCACTCTGTTGATTTTGTTCCTCAAATTATTGCTATTTTAGCCATTTGGAGCTTTTTCAGGTTGTCTGCTGTGCCCTTTTAATATGGTTCTATCCTCTCTTGAGCACTTTCTTACTTTCTGGCACCTCAACATACTCCAGATTCATCTTGTTTCACTCTGCCCGCATCCTGGAATCAACCACTTCTTCAACAGGTCCTGAAAGATATTAAAATAATGATTCAAACTTAGTTTGCAAACCAAGGATACTATGTATCAGTAATTGATAGTCCTCTATTTATGTGACATAAAGGCCTTCAATCTTTTAAGCTTCAAAACATCAGCAGAAACCCCTGCAGTAAATGTGATAATTGCTGTTTTACTGATGAGAAAACAGGCTAAGAAGAAAAGCAAGAAGTTGTGCAAGATTTTACACTAGTAAAAAGAGCTGGAATTGTCACAGAAGTCTTTCAAACTGTTAAGCCTGACTCCTCCCACCTCGCATGTACCAAAACAAAATATTGGAAATTCCTGTTATCAGTTTTCTGACTGCCCGATGTTTAACTATAGTGATAGACAGAGTAAAATAGTTCTGTTGAAACCAGTGTGTCCCTCCTATCTTTTATGGAAAAAAGGTGCATTTTTGATCAAGACATGCTCTATCTTCATCTGTGATAAAACACCATGAAAATTGAGTTTAAGTTTGAAATTATATAACAATCCTAAGGAATATACTTGAGTCACAAGAGAAAAATTTCTGATGACAGAGTAGTATAGTAATATAAACTCTGATCTGAGAACTTAGACAGAAATATTCACACTTTGATGTGTTAGTTAAACATATATAACCCCAAACCAGAAAAATTCCTATTCCTAGAGTATTTATTATAGTACTATGACAAGCAGAGTAGCTGAAAATTGACAGCATTCCAATAGTAAGACAAAGTTAAGGAATAAGTAGCTTAGCAACTTGCTAGAAAGTTATACAGCTGTAATAATTATTATCCAATCACTCTTTCAACCAATTATATATATCATGAACACTTATTATGTGTCAAACACTGTGTTTAGAGAAAAGGATATAATAATGTATTTTTAAAATTTTTTGTATATTTTCTATTGGAGTTCAATTTGTGAACATATAGCGTAACACCCAGTGCTCATCCCGTCAAGTGCCTCCCTCAGTGCCCATCACCCAGTAACCCCCACCCCCTGCCCACCTCCCCTTACACTACCCCTTGTTCTTTTCCCAGAGTTAGGAGTCTCTCATGGTCTGTCACCCTCTGATTTTTTCCCACTCATTTTCTCTCCTTTCCCCTATAATCCTTTTCACTATTTTTTATATTCCCTGTAAGAGTGAAACCATATGATGATTGTCCTTCTCCGATTGACTTACTTCACTCAGCATAATATCCTCCAGTTCCATCCACGTCGAAGCAAATGGCAGGTATTCATCGTTTCTAATGGCTAAGTAATATTCCATTGTATACATAAACCACATCTTCTTTATCCATTCATCTTTCGATGGACACCGAGGCTCCTTCTACAGTTTGGCTATTGTGGACATTGCCCACAATAACATTGGGGTGCAGGTGTCCTGCCATTTCACTGCACCTGTCTCTTTGGGGTGAATCCCCAGCAGTGCAATTGCTGGGTCGTAAGGCAGATCTATTTTTAACTCTTTGAGGAACCTCCACACAGCTTTCCAGAGTGGTTGTACCAGTTCACATTCCCACCAACAGTGCAAGAGGGTTCCCCTTTCTCCACATCTTCTCCAACATTTGTTGTTTCCTGTCTTGTTAATTGTCACCATTCTCACTGGTGTGAGGTGGTATCTCATTGTGGTTTTGATTTGTATTGCCCTGATGGCAAGTGATGCAGAGCATTTTCTTATGTGCGTGTTGGCCATGTCTATGTCTTCTTTGGTGAAATTTCTGTTCATGTCTTTTGCCCATTTCATGATTGGATTGTTTGTTTCTTTGCTGTTGAGTTTCATAAGTTCTTTATAGATCTTGGATACTAGCCCTTTACCTGATAGGTCATTTGCAAATATCTTCTCCCATTCTGTAGGTTGTCTTTTAGTTTTGTTGACTGTATCCTTTGCTGTGCAAAAGCTTCTTATCTTGATGAAGTCCCAATAATTCACTTTTGCTTTTGTTTCCCTTGCCGTCATACATGTATCTTGCAAGAAGTTGCTGTGGCCGAGTTCAAAAAGGGTGTTGCCTGTGTTCTCCTCTAGGATTTTGATGGATTCTTGTCTCACATTTAGATCTTTTATGCATTTTGAGTTTATCTTTGTGTATGGTGTAAGAGAATGGTCCGGTTTCATTCTTCTGCACATGGCTGTCCAATTTTCCAGCACCATTTATTGAAGAGACTGTCCTTTTTCCAGTGGATACTCTTTCCTGCTTTGTCGCATATTAGTTGACCATAGAGTTGGGGGCCCATTTCTGGGTTCTCTATTCTGTTCCATTGATCTATGTGTCTGCTTTTGTGCCAGCACCACACTGTCTTGATGACCACAGCTTTGTAGTACAACTTGAAATCCGGCATTGTGATGCCCCTGGCTCTGGTTTTCTTTTTCAATATTCCCCTCGCTATTCGGGGTCTTTTCTGATTCCACACAAATCTTAAGATTATTTGTTCCAACTCTCTGAAGAAAGCCCATGGTATTTTGATAGAGATTGCATTAAATGTGTAAATTGCCCTGGGTAGCATTGACATTTTCACAATATTAATTCTTCCAATCAATGAGCATGGAATATTTTTCCATCTCTTTGTGTCTTCCACAATTTCTTTCAGAAGTGTTCTGTAGTTTTTAGGATATAGATCCTTTATCTCTTTGGTTAGGTTTATCCCTAGGTATCTTATGCTTTTGGGTGCAATTATAAATGGGATTGACTCCTTAATTTCTCTTTCTTCAGTTTCATTGTTAGTATATAGAAATGCCACTGATTTGTGGGCATTGATTTTGTATCCTGCCACACTGCCAAATTGCTGTATGAATTCAAGCAATCTTGGGGTGGAGTCTTTTCTGTTTTCTATGTACAAAATCATGCCATCTGCAAAGAGGGAGAGTTTGACTTCTTTGCCAATTTGAATGACTTTTATTTCTTTTTGTTGCCTGATTGGTGAGGCTAGGACTTCTAGTACTATGCTGAATAGCAGTGGTAAGAGTGGACATCCCTGTCGTGTTCCTGATCTTAGGGGAAAGGCTCCCAGTGTTTCCCCATTGAGAATGATATTTGCCGTGGGCTTTTCATACATGGCCTTTAAGATGCTGAGGAATGTTCCCTCTATCCCTATACTCTGAAGAGTTTTGATCAGGAATGGATGCTGTATTTTGTCAAATGCTTTCTCTGCATCTATTGAGAGGATCATATGGTTCTTGTTTTTTCTCTTGTTGATATGATCTATCACGTTGATTGCTTTATGAATGTTGAACCAGCCTTGCATCCCGGGGATAAATCCCACTTGGTCATGGTGAATAATCTTCTTAATGTAGTGTTGGATCCTATTGGCTAGTATCTTGTTGAGAATTTTTGCATCTGTGTTCATGAAGATATTGGTCTATAATTCTCCTTTTTGGTGGGGTCTTTGTCCAGTTTTGAGATTAAGATGATGCTGGCTTCATAAAACGAGTTTAGAAGTATTCCATCCCTTTCTATCTTTCAGAACAGCTTTAGTAGAATAGGTATTATTTCTTCTTTGAACATTTGATAGAATTCCCCTGGGAAGCCATCTGGCCCTTGACTTTTGTGTCTTGGGAAGTTTTTGATGACTGCTTCAATTTCTTCCCTGGTTATTGGCCTGTTTGGGTTTTCTATTTTTCCCTGTTCCACGTTGGGTAATTTGTGGTTTTCCAGAAATGCATCCATTTCTTCTAAATTGGCTAATTTATTGGCATATAGCTGCTCATAATACATTTTTAAAATTGTTCGTATTTCCTTGGTATTGGTTGTGATCTCTCCTTTTTCATTAATGATTTTATTAATTTGAATGTTTTCTCTTTGATTTTTAATAAGGCTGGCTAATGGTTTATCTATCTTATTAATTCTTTCAAAGAACTAACTCCTGGTTTTGTTGATCTGTTCTACAGTTCTTCTGGTGTCTATTTCATTGAGTTGTGCTCAAATCTTTATTATCTCTCTTCTTCTGCCTGGTGTAGGTTTTATTTGCTGTTATTTCTCCAGTTCCTTTAGGTGTGGTTTAGCTTGTATATTTGAGTTTTTCCCAATTTTTTGAGGGATGCTTATATTGTGATGTATTTCTCTCTTGGGACTGCTTTGGCTGTATCCTAAAGATTTTGAACAGTTGTATCTTCATTTTCATTAGTTTCCATGAATCTTTTTAATTATTCTCTAATTTCCTGGTTTACTTATTCATCTTTTATTAGGATGCTCTTTAACCTCCATGTGTTTGGAGTTTCTTTTAAATTTCTTCCTGTGATTGCGTTCAAGTTTCAAAGCATTATGGTCTGAAAATATGCAGGGGTAAATCCCAATCTTTTGGTATCGGTTAAGACCTGATTTGTGAAAAATAAATAAATAAATAAATAAATAAATAAATAAATAAAAAAGACCTGATTTGTGACCCAGTATGTGGTCTATTCTGGAGAACATTCCATGTGCACTTGAGAATAATGTGTGTTTAGTTGCATTCGGATGGAAAGTTCTGTATATATCTATGAAATCCATCTGGTCCATTGTATCATTTAAAGCTCGTTTCTTTGGTGATGTTGTGCTTATAAGATCTGTCATTTGCAGAAAGTGCCATGTTGAAGTCTCCCAGTATTAGTGTATTGTTATCTAGGTATGTCTTTACTTCGGTTATTAATTGATTAATTGATTGTCTTTACTTTGGTTATTACTTGGCAGCTCCCACATTTGGGGCATAAATACTCATGATTGTTAGGTCTTCTTGTTGGATAGACCCTCTTCATCTCTTCCACTGGTCTTTGGGATAAACTTTAATTTATCTGATATGAGAATTACTACCCCAGCTTTCTTTTGAGGACCATTTGAATGGTAAATGGTTCTCCAACCTTTCGTTTTCAGGCTGGAGGTGTCCTTAGGTCTAAAATGAGTCTCTTGTAGACAGCAAATAGATGGGTCTTGCTTTTTTATCCAGTCTGAAACCCTGTGTCTTTTGATGGGATCATTTAGCCCATTCATGTTCAGAGTTACTATTAAAAGGTATGAATTTAGTGTCATCATAATACCAATTCAGTCCCTGTTTTTGTGGATTATTTCTTTGGGCTTCCTCTTTCTTTTACAGGGTTCCTCTTAATATTTCTTGCAGAGCTGGTTTGGTGGTCACATATTCTTTCAGTTTCTGCCTATATTGGAAGCTCTTTATCTCTCCTTCTATTCTGAATGACAGCCTTCCTGGATAAAGTATTCTTGGCTGCATGTTCTTCTCATTTAGTATCCTGAATATATCCTGCCAGCCCTTTCTGGCCTGCCAAGTCTCTGTGGAGAGGTCTGCTGTTAATCTAATATTTCTCCCCATATAAGTTAAGAATCTCTTGTCTCTTGCTGCTTTAAGGATTTTCTCTTTATCTTTGGAATTTGCAAGTTTCACTATTAAATGTCGAGGTGTTGAACAACATTTACTGATTTTGAGGGTGGAACCTCTCTATCTCCTGGACCTGAATGCCTGTTTCCCTCTCCAAATTAGGGAAGTTCTCAGTTATGATTTGTTCAAATATGCTTTCTGGTCCTCTGTTCCTCTCAGCATTTTCTGGAACCCTAATTATACATCGATTTTTCCTTCTGAGGCTATCATTTATTTCCTTAACCTTTCCTCATGGTCTTCTAATTGTTTTTCTCTTTTTTCCTCAGCTTCCTTCCTTGCTATCAACTTGTCTTCTATGTCGCTCACTCTTTCTTCTACCTCATTAACCCTTATCATTAGGGGTAAATCCCTTGTCATTAGGACTTCCAGTTTGAATTGCATCTCATTTAAGTGATTTAATTTATATGAGGCCTGGTGAGATCTAAATTCTGCAGTAACAAAGTCTCTTGAATCCTGTATGCTTTTTTCCAGAGTGACCATTAGCTTTATGATTGTGCTTCTGAGTTGGCTTTCTGACATCAAATTGTAATCCATATTCTGTAACTCTGTGGCTGAGAGTACTGTTTCTGAATCTTTCTTTGTGCTGAATTCTTCCTTCTAGTCATTTTGCTCAGTGTAGAGTGGCTCACTGAGTCCAGAATATCAACCACGACCTAAGTAAATTTCACCCTAGATGATTCTGATGAGGTCAGAGACCAGAAATTGAAAATAAAGATCAGAGTGAAATAAAACAAAAGGACCAGTAATGCGAAAAAGAAATTTTAAAACAAAGTACTAAAAAACAAAAGGCCAAGAATCCCAAAGAAGAAAAAGAAAAAAGAAAAGAGAAAAAAGCAAAGTAAAGAGGAAAAAAAGAAAAAAGGGGAAGAGAAAAGGGTGGGGGGACTGGGAGATGGTGGTGGTGATGAAGTTGTAGCAGGGGGAGAATGTAGTCTACCTTAGGTGTCCTAAAGGGTGATCCTCTTGGTTCTGAGCGTATTAAGTTCTGTATGTTAGAAGCTGCTCAATCCCAAATTTAATTTATATAAACCAGCAATATTTGCAGAAAGCCCCAATATTAACTACCAAAACATAAATGAGATAAAAGAGGGGGGCAGAATGGGAAGAAAGAGAGAGAATAATCTCACAGAGTGAACCAGCATGGTATACCACTTGGTTCTGGGTGCATGCTGGTAATATTTTAGAAGGTATTAACTTATTAACTTCCACCATTGTAGAACAAAATGAGACAGAGAAAACACATTATATATATATATATATAATGTTTTATTTTAGGGATATATATATATCCCTAAAATAAGTTGAGTATGTTGAAGGGAATCTAGAAGTGGAAAATATATCTAAGACATGTAGTTGTAGCAATATGTAAGTCAAAAAGGAAGAAACTTAAAAATGAAGTTGTGCTAAAATATTGTAGTTAAGGTGGGAAAAGAGAAAAAATTAGAAAAGGTGGGAAAAGAGAAAAAAATTAGAAATTTACAGTCTGATATAAAAACGAGTTGTACTTGAAAAAGGAAAAAAAAAAGGAGGAGTACCCTCAGGTTCTATATACTGTAAATCCCTCGACTTCCCCTGCAGCTTTCCAGTGCTGCTTGGTCAGGAACTTGCTCTTCCCCTGTCCTTCCAGCTGGTCCTCTGGGGGAGGGGCCTGCTGTGCTGATTCTCAGGTGTGTGCACCTGGGGGAGTGCCCCGCCCCTGCCAGGTGCCTGGCTCAGTGGGAGCTGTTTACCCCGGGAAGTCCCTGTTCCCTGGCGGCCCGACCCTCCCAGACACAGGGTGACACCAGGAGGGACACCACCCCTGGCGGCAGCCAGCTCTCCAGCCCTGGAGTCAGCTCCCACAGTAACTACCGCAGCTCCCAGTCCGCAGGGGCCTGGATGCTCCGGGGTCGGGGTGGGGCGCCAAGTGGCAAGAGCATCCTTGCTGTCCTGTGTCCTCCCCGCCTCCGCCTGTCCTGGGGGGAGCGCAGGAACCTGGGCTGTGTGCCCCCGCGCCCTGGGCTCGGGAGCCTGCGCTGCTGGAACCGCGCTCCGGGGCAGGGGTTCCCGAAGGCAGCAGGGCGCAGCCCCCTCCCCCGGGGCCGCCACCTGACCCCCGGCTTCTCCCCGAGGCCCCGCCGGGCCGCTCCAGCCCTTTACCGAGCTCTCCCCGGGCGCCCCTCCTCTGTTAGTGACCCCGGGAACCGGGGGGCTCCACTGCCCCTTCTGCGGTCCTGCTCGAGTTCCCTGCTCCCTGCGAGTGCCTTTCCCTCCGGGAAGAATCCGGTGCGGATTTTTAAAGTTCCCGCTTCTCCTGTCCTGAAGGCTCTCGCCACCCCCCTTAGCCCAGCTCCTCGCGGGGGGCCCCTCCCCCACTTGATTCTTTTTTATTTTTTCCTGCCTTCCTACCTTGTTAGAAGCGAAAACCCTTCTCTCTGTAGCATCCCGGCTATTCTCTCTTTAAATCTCAGGTCGCATTTATAGATGTTCGGGATGATTTGAAAGTTATCCAGGTAAGTAGGTGGGACAGGTGAGTTGAGGCCCCCTACTCCTCTGCCACCTTGCTCCGCCTGTTTAATAATGGTTGAGATAGAAATAGTCCCTGCCCCAAAGAGTTTCAAGTCTATTATCCAACACAAATTGATGTTGAACAAATAATTACACAGAGAAATATTTATTTTGTGTGTCAGTAAGTTTTACTTAGAAAACAGGCTGGATGCTATAGGACATAAACAAGGAAAAGGAACAATCTAATTTGCATAGGGACAATTAGTGAAGGCGTTTCTGAAAATGGCTAGAAGTTATTAGAACACAGGACAGCTGTTACCAGGCATTATAATGTCGGAGGATGGAAGGTGACTTATGAATTCAGCTTATGTGGTGAGATGCAAACAAGAGAAATACCAACATTTATGGAACTCAAATATGTGCCAGGCACCTAAGTTAAGTGTTTTACATTTATTCTTTTATTTCTTTATTCTCATTTGACTTTTAAATAATGCAGTGATGTGTACTTACTAAGTAGCTTTATTAACTTGTTCAAAATCACATAATAAAAGCTACAGCCAGGATTCAAACGAGATAGTGTGATTCAAAGCTTTAAGTCTTGGTAAATATGCTTAAGGTCTTTACAAGTTTAGAAAAGAATATGACGATGGTTTTATTTATTAGGGAGGCAGGATTATAGCCAATATTCTCTAATTTTGATTGTTCTTGATGATGTTTTAATATTTTGGCAAGAAATAAAATTTTGACTGATTAACATTTGCACTTTTCTACATTAACTAAAGGGAAATACTTCAGTGGTCTATCCCTTCACACCAAAACAATTAGAAAAAATCAATAGAAGTACTTGATTTCTTAGAAAAACCTTTTTAAGTGTTTAACTTTATTAAAGTACTAATAGACTTTGGAGTGATAATAAAAAACAAGATTGTCCAAGAAAAATGATGATCCTCTGCTCATCCCCCCAATTTTGTTCTATTCATTCAATCTTCCAGCTGTTTCTAATGTAATTTGCCACCGTATTCCCAAATAAAATGCTTGGACAGCTATTTCTTGATTTTTAACTTTTAGATGATATCTATTACTTTCCTATTATTGAGGTTGAGAATTAATTATTTTATACCATCCTCTCTGCCCATAAACTCACATAAACCTTCAATTCCTCCAATATAATGACAGTATCTTTTTTTTGTAAATCAATAATCAGAGCATACAAGAATATGACTATGCAAATGTTACATTTGTAACGTTGCTCACATAGTACATTGTGATTACATCACCCTGCTTGTACAAGTTTTAATTATACACGATAACAACTAAAGAATAGCCCTTGTTTGTTGGTCATATCTTATATAGAATATCAAAATGCTATACTTTGAAATATGCTAAATAAGTAATACAATAGCTTTAAAAGTAATTTTTCTAGATATCTACTTTATCAATGTTTTTAAAAATTAGTCTTAGATTGCCCTTCACTTAAGTAAACATCCAGTTGTTACAGCGTTCATTTTTTTATTCCTGGTAAAGATATGATTGAATAATTTTCATGCTGTCCCAACCCAAATCTACAGTGAATTAAACTTTGTTTCAGACTTGTGTATATTTGATACCTGTTATATTTGAATAAAAATGTGTTAAAGTTTAATCTCATGTTTCATAAAGTTAATCTAAGATATTTATTATTATTTTATAATCTTTTTTTATCTCCCCCTCCTCCCAAAGCCCGGTCAGCTCGGGACTCTTATTTTATAATCTAAAATCACTTGGATAATTATTTCACAAAATAAGCACCAGTAAGTTGAGATAAGAATATGCACATGTAAAAGCTGGATCACAATAGCTAAGTGCTATGTTCAATATTTCTCCCTACTGGCCCCTGAGTGTGAACTGATGGTAGGTGGAGTGACAAAGACACTGAAGCCTCTTTTCACAGAAACATCTGCAACCAATCACATAAAAAACAAAATGACAGGGACATTTAGTGATGGGGTTGTTTCTTTGCCAGCATTTTACTTAGAAAGATCTCTCAGGATTCCACTTAGAAATAAAAACAGCACAATGAGTATACCATTTCTGTGAGATATAACAGCCGGGTACTCTAAGCTATGTAAGGAATGTATTTAAGTATCTGCTTGAAATCTGGGCCATTATCAAACTACTCAGAGCTACTGACACTGTTGCTTGATCTCTTCTCGCAGCCTTTCCCACCCACGAAAATTCTTTGCATTGCGTGTGTATTGAATTTGCTAGTATTGAATTTACATCAAGATGGTAATTTATGAAGTGAAAAAGCCAGCCTCTGCTCTGGATTTGATTCCTTCTTGCCTTTATTCATTTTGTTTTAGGTCTCATGCCTACCTCTTTTTGCTTCTCTCCTTGTCTCCAACACTCTGTCTTTTGGCCATTTTTTGAGCACGTAGGGAGAATCCTGAAAGTATTATGATCAATAAAGGCTTTTGACCAAACACACAAATCAAGATGGAATTAAATATTTGGAGTTTATGCCTGTGTTCCCTGCCTTTATGCATGGTGATGATATTTTTATTTACATGTTCTATGATTCATGTGCCTAAATAACATGATTATATGTAGGACTAATGCCCTCCTTTATTGTTTTCATAATGGCAAAATTGGACTTGAGGTCAATATTACTTGAAAATAGAAAGCCAGCATACTGTTTACAGGACATTAACAAAACATGGTCAGGGGATCCCTGGGTGGCTCAGTGGTTTAGAGCCTGCCTTTGGCCCAGGGTGCGATCCTGGAGTCCTTGGGATTGAGTCCCACGTCAGGCTCCCTGCATGGAGCCTGCTTCTCCCTCTTCCTGTGTCTCTGCCTCTCTCTCTCTCTCTCTTTCTCTCTCTCTCTATCATAAATAAATCTTAAAAAAAATGGTCAAAAGAGATGAAAGAGTGTTCATTACAGTGTAATCAATAGGTTTGATTACTGAAAGCAGTCTGCATCTTACTGGTTTCAAATGCAGACTTAACCATCTGATCTGAAATACCATAATTTAAATTCATATACACTTTGTTAATTATGTCATCTCTGAGTGTATGAGTTTAGAAGTACTCGGGATCCCTGGGTGGCGCAGCGGTTTGGCGCCTGCCTTTGGCCCAGGGCGCGATCCTGGAGACCCGGGATCGAATCCCACATCGGGCTCCCGGTGCATGGAGCCTGCTTCTCCCTCTGCCTGTGTCTCTGCCTCTCTCTCTCTCTCTCTGTGACTATCATAAATAAATAAATAAATAAATAAATAAATAAATAAATAAATAAATAAAAAAGAAGTACTCTATGTGCTCTATCTATAAAATTCAGATGATTACAGCTTCTTCCCTTTATTGCTGTTGAGCATTTTATGGAGATAAAAGTTCTGAAAAATACTGTTGTCCAGATTACCATCTTGTCACACTTAGAAGAGACTCTACTTTTTAGTTGTCCTTATTTCTCAACACCTGTACTTTAAGGCTGCTTGGTGGGTTCAGTACTTCGTTGGATGGGCTCAGTGTGTCTCTGGCACACCAACTGACTCTGCAGGAGGACAGCCATTCAATTCATACTGCCATACTACCACACACATTAAGTAACAACTTTCATGTTCAAATATATTTTGAACATCTATAATGGAATCAAAAGAGAAAGGGGAAAATTTCAGTGCTAATACAGATACCCTCTGGTATAGCAAGTATTATATATATAATATATAGCAAGTATTATATATATATTATAATATATTTTGTTACATGCTATATATTATATATCATGTTATTATATAGTATATATGAAATTTAATGTATAGTTGAGTCATTTTACCTGTGTATACAACACACACACATTTTACCTGTGTATACACATATGTGTGTGTGTGTGTGTGTGTGTGTGTGTGTAAGATACTTAACAGATAGCTTTCCTTGTATAAAGAAAATCTCTTAAGGAATGACCTGAGAAGAAAATAAGTATGGAGCGGTCCTGAGGGAAAGGGAGTGTACAGAATCACAGGTAGACCAGAAACTTCAAAGGACAATCAGTTAAAGAAAACTCCTTTTGTTGGGGATGTCTATTTTTCAATCTCTGATTACTGTTGTAACACTTGTATGTATGTGAATGTGTGTATATATATCTGCAGAGAGAGAAATGCATGAACATCTAGCATCATATTAATGCTATTTTCCAACTGCAAAGACCCTTGTATGAAACAATAGTTTTTTTTACTTAAAAAAACCAACTCATTTTTTTCCATTTGGTTATACTGACTTTCAAATGATAATGACATTAACTATGTATGAAAGAAAATTTTTCTGTTTCTAACCTGCCTTGATTTCCCCAACTCTAATACACACATTTAAATATGTTTTTTCAGTGTCTAATGACTGAACATTCCTCATCAGGGTTGTGACAAAGGTGAGAGACTTATGTAGGGGACAAAATTTAAAGACCAAAAATCAGCAATAAAGATTTTCCTTTTTGTGTTAGGCACCAATAATGACTCTGTATTTCTTAATTTAATTTTATTATTTAAATAACTTTGATATTTTGTTTATTGTTTATCCCATTAATCTCTATTTAATATTGTATTAAAATATTTTTATTTTGATTCATAATGTTTTAAATCTCTCTTAAATTTTGAGCCCCAGGTAAGTTCCTTACTTGTCCAAGTTTTGTTCCTCAAAAGATAAATGTCTTTATAAGAAAAAACAGAGACATCCCAGTTAACTCAACTAATAGAGAAATGGTTTGTACAGATGATATATTTGCTTTTTAGCTGTGCATTCAACTGTTAAACAATACTACCTGTGAGAAATGGGATTTATGACACCCCCTTCCAAATTGCTAAAGGGATCTTTATCCATGGAATGCTTGTTCATGTGTGCAAAGTTTTATGGATTGATCTCTCAGGCTTGTACTTTAAAAAATATTTTCCTAACCACAAAATTTTAATCTAGTAACCAGATGTTAACCACAATGTCAGTATTTTTGAAAAATACTACATAAAAAAATCTGCAGCAGAAGACTTCCGGTTTCAGCACCAACATGTAAAAAGCTTGGAAATCCTCACCCTCACCCTCACAACAAGAGGAAAGCTGAAAAGAACTGAAAATCAAAGGCTTTCCTTGAACCCATCAGAGTTTGCAGGGCCAACTGCCAGCCCCAAATCTGGAGATACAGCAAAATCAGGGAAACACGGCCAAGATCAGCTTACCCAGAGCAGAAACCACTGAAGGCATAAACAGCAGGCACACTTAAATAGTGATTTGATGAATTGCTGGAAGTTGAGTTTGTATTAGATTGATAGTGAGAAACTCCTGGAGGCTTGAGTCTTAGTGGAGCCTCCATACTTTCATGGATTTGAACTGAGAGGATCCTAGGTACCAAAAAAAAAAAAAAAATCATCTCTTGTCTTTGGTATGAAGAGAACACTATTTGAAATATGCCCACTGTTATCTCCATAAAAAGAGCTTACTCTTCGATGAAAGAAGAGTCACCAGAGTGTTATCTCACATAGGTGGAAGGATCATTACCTAACTCTAGCCAACTTTAAGCTTCCTGTCTCACCTAAGAAAGGGAGGTAGAAAAAGGTAAGAAACAGTTGTGAAAAAACACAGCTGAGGGACACAAAAAGACTGGAATTTAATCATAAGATTATAGAATGCCTCCACTCCACCTCCTTACATTAACAGGGTCCTGAATAATTAGAGTGTATTTAGACCAAAACAGCTATAAAGTATAGACTCTGTTTAATAAGGAGTCTCTAAGGAAACCTAAAATCAATAGGGAAGACAAAAACATGGACAACAGAGGAAATTTTAGTCTCTGACACCTACAGCTACAGCAAACAGTAAACACTGTTTAAGACCTACCCAGATAAGTGTAAAATCTTCCACTAAAGACCTATTTACCACTGTTCCCTCTGCTCAGTATACCATGTACAGCTTTCAACAAATAGTTACAAGATACCTCAAAGGCAAAACAAGTCTGCAGGAAAAAAGCAAACACCAGAACCAGATGAAGAAATGGAAGGGATTTTGAAATTTTTGTGCCAGTATTTTGAAATGGCTAATTATAATGCTAATGTCTCCAGTGGAAAAATGAACCACATTCAACAATACTTGGGTAATGTAATTGGAGAGATGGAAGCCCTAAGAAATAATCAAAAGGAAATGCTATGAACCAAGAACATTGTAACAGAGATAAAGAATGCCTGAGGGGCTCATCAATAAGCCATATATTGGTGAGGAAATATTAGTGAACTTGAAGTAATGGCATTATTAACTTTCTAAACTGAAATACAAATAGAAAAAAGAGAATTAAAGCAATAGAGAATAAAAGAGAATGAGAATATAATAGCAAGAAAGTGGGATGTTTTCAAAAGGTGTGAAATGCACATAATTGAAATACCAAAAGAAAAAGAAAGAAGAAGAAATATTTGAAGTAAAAATGGCCAAAGATTTTATGACAAATACCAAAATTATGACAGATACCAAAGAGCAGATTCAAGAAACTCAGATAACACCATACAGAATAAATACCAAAATACCTACACCTATTCACATCATATTCCAATTGCAGAAAACTGAAGATAAAGAGAACATTTTGAAAGATGGCAAGGAAAAAATACATTATCTACAGAATGGAAAGATAAGTATTATAACACACTTCCCATCAGAAACCATACAAGTAAGAAAATTGAATGGTATATTTGAAGTATTGAAAGGAAAAAGACCTACTAACCTTAAATTCTATATAAAGATAAATTAATCTTCAAAAATGAAGGGAAAGTAAAGACTTCCTTAGGCAAATAAAAACTAAGAGAATTCATCACCAGCAGACCTGCCCTGCAAGAAATGTTGAGGGATGTTCTTCACACAGATGAGAAATGTTACAGGTTGGAACCTTGTATCTATATTTTTAAAAAAAGGAAGGAAAGGAAGAAGGAAGGAAGGAAGGAAGGAAGGAAGGAAGGAAGGAAGGAAGGAAGGAAGGAAGGAAGGAAGGAATAAAGATAAAATATTGTAGAAGAAATTAGGTAAAGTAAAATCTTTTATTTACTTTATTCTTAGTTGATCTAATATTTAATTATTTGCACAAAGTAATAACAATGCATTTGTGATTATAGCATATGGTAAAGTGAAAATAACAAGAGCAATTTTGTAAGTGATGGGAGGGAGGATGTGAAATGATTTGCAATAAGGCACCTGTAATACTTATAAAATGGTGTAGTATTATTTGAAAATAGAATTAGGTTAGTTATAAATGTATATTGCTAACTTTATGGAAATACTTTTTTTGAAATAAATATAACTGACATGCTAAGAAGAGATCAAATAGATTCCCATAAAGTGCTAAATTAACACCAGAGAAAGCAGAAAATATAAGGAGAGAAAGAACAATATATAAAAACCAATTTCAAACACGGTAGATTTCATCCAATTATGTCAATAAGCACTTTAAATGTGAATTATTTTAATACATTTACTAAAGACAGGTTGTTACAGTGGATTTTTTAAAAAGATCCTGCTATAAGTTGTTTATAAAAAAAACTCCTTTTTAATAAGGAGACAGGTGAGAAGAGGTGAAAAATATGTATCATACTAACACTAAGAAAAAGAAATTTGGCATAGCCATATTAATTTCAGACAAAACAGACTTCAGTACAGGAAAAGTATCACATAATGAATTTTAAAAAGTCAATTTTCCAAGATGATAACAGTCCTTAATGTGTATGCACGTAACAAGTGAGAATCAAAATATGTAATGAAAAATATGAAAGAGCTGCAAGGAAAAATAGACAAATCCACTATTATATCTGTAGAATGCAACATTACAGATATATTAATTGATATATCAAGAAGACAGAAAATCAGGAAGGGTACAGTGGACCTGAATAGTATTATTATCAACTTGATCTAATTGACATTGATAGAATTTTCCATCCAACGACAGCAGAAATTCCTCTCAAGCTTACATGGAACATAGACCATGATAGACCCGATTCTAAGCCATAAACACAGCTAATTTAAAAGGATAAAAATCATACAAAGTTTGTTTTCTGACCACAATTAGAATTATAAATATAATATAATATAATAATATAAATATAATATAATTATATAAATATAAATCAATAACAGATAGTTGGAAAATATCCAGATATATGGATATTAAACAGCACATTTCTAAATAACAAATAGGTAAAGGAAATCTCAAATAAGCTTTTCTTTAAAAAATTTGGAGTTATATGAAATTTAAAATGCAACTTATCAAAGTTTTTGGGATGCAGGAAGATCAATGCTTAGAGGAAAATTTATAGCATGAAATACATTTATTAGAAAAGGGAAAGACGCAAAATCAATAAGCAAAGCCTCCACCGTAGGGAATTAGGGGAAAAATAATTTATACCTAGAGAAAGTATAAAAATATAAATAATAAAAGTAAGAGCAGAAAGCTGTATTTTAGATAAATGTAAGAAAATCCCAAAGATTGATTAAAAAGAAAAAAAAAAACCTCTTGGAACTAATATGTAATTGTAGTAAAGTTGCAATATACAACTTGATATAATTATTTTTCTAAACACCAGCACTGAACTATTGGAATTTGAAATTAAAAACAACACACTCTCCCTCAAGATACTTAGACATAAATCTAAGAAAATATGCACAAGATCTGCATAAGGCAAGCTACAAAATTATGCTAAAGAAAATTAAAGAAGATCTAAATAAATGGAGAGAAATTCCATGGTTATATATATGAAGACTCAATACTCATAAGATGTCAGTTCTTCCCAACTTGATCTACAGATTCAACATAATCAAAATATTAGCAAGGTACTTTGTGGACATCAACAAACTAAATCTAAAGTTGATAACAAAAGACAAAATACCTAAAATAGTCAAATCAATATTGAAGAACTAGGTTGGATGACTGGCACTATCAGCTTCAAATTTACTATAAAATTTAGGTAATCAAGATAGTGTAGTATTGGTGAAAGAATAGATAAATAGATCAATGGAACAGAATAGAACACCCATTAATAGATACACATAAATATAGTCACTGATCTTTGACCAAGGAGCAAAGCTGAAATTCAACAGAGAAAGGATAGTCCTCTCAACAATGATGTGATGATATTCGCATTAAAAAACAAATGAATCTAGACACAGTACTCAAACTTCCACAAAATTTAACTCAAAATGGATCACAAGATTGAATGCAAATTTAAAAACTATCAAATTTGTAGAAGAAAGTGTAGGAGAGATTCTAGATGACTTTGCACATGGTGATGACTTTCTAGATATGCCACCAAAAGTATGATCAGGACAGAAAAAAATAAGTTGATATTTATTAAAAGTAAAGTTTTCTGATCTGTTAGACACTGCTAAAAGAATAAAAAGATAAGGCATTGTCTAACCTGGCAGAAAATATTTATGAAACACTTATCTGATAAAGAACTTGTTTTCAGGGATCCCTGGGTGGCGCAGTGGTTAAGCGCCTGCCTTTGGCCCAGGGCGTGATCCTGGAGACCCAGGATCGAGTCCCGTGTCGGGCTCCCGGTGCATGGAGCCTGCTTCTCCCTCTGCCTGTGTCTCTGCCTCTCTCTCTCTCTCTGTGACTATCATAAAAAAATAAAAATATTAAAAAAAAAAACTTGTTTTCAAATATGCAAAAAAATTTCTTAAAATTTAACAGCAAGAACTAAAAAGACCTAATTAAAAAAAAAAAAAAAAAAGAAAAAACTACACCGGCACTTCACTGAGGGAAAAAAAAAACATAAGAATCATACAACGAGATATTAAAAATAATTTGTCATTAGGGAATTGCAAATTCGGACAATGAGATACCACTACACATGTATTATAATGGCTAAAAAAGAAAAAAAATTATTAAAAAGTGACAGTACCAAATCCTGGTGAGGCTGTAGGGTAATAAGAACTCATATTCATTGCTGATGGGAATGCAAAATGGCACAACCACTTTGCAAGATAGTTTGATATTTTCTTACAAAGCTAAACATAGTCTTACCATATAATCCAACAACCTTGTTCCTAGGTATTGACCCAACAAATTAGATAACTTATATTTACATGAAAACCTGCAAGTACATTTTTATTCTTAATTTTCAAAACTTGAACCAAGCTGCCTTCAATACTAGGTGAATATTCCAAAAAAAAAAAAAAAAAAAAAAAAAACTAGGTGAATAAATAACCTGTAGTATATAACTAATGGGAAATTTCTCTGTGCTTAAAAGAATTTCTGATGCTGCTACTCATATATAGTGGAAGTGAATGAATGAGTAAATCAATGGAGGATGATAGAAGCCAGCTTTCTCACTGTTGGGGTGGGAATTACAGATAAGCAATGATCCATGTGGTTATGGATGAATTGGTGGCATTAGTAAGAGCTCATATTTAACTACAGAAATATTTGTCAATATGTGTATATACATGGGTTAGCTGTATCCTACCATATCGAGGGTACATACTATCAACACAACTTATGCTTTTGATCTTGATCTTGGTTGCCTGTCTTGTATTGTGTTTGTCAAGTTTCTCTCTATTGGAAATTACTCTTTATTGTGTGCTTTGGACAAAAGTCGCTATGTGTAGCCCGGGGAGACTAAGGAGACAAGACATTGAAATATAAATGTGGTTTCCTGGATGAAATCCTAGAAAAGATATTAAGTTAAAACTAAGTTTTAATAACCTAATAAAACTAAGATATTAAGTTAAAACTAAGAAAGTTTGAATAAACTAGGCACTTTATTTAATTAAAATGTATCAATTTTCATTCCTTGATTGTAATAAATGTATCTATCACACGAACAAGGGATAATACTAGAAGAGGAGACAGTACAGGATATATGGGAACTGCATACTATTTTACCAATTTTTCCCTAACTCTAAAACCATTTAACAAATAGAGCCTATTTAAAAACACCAGAAGGCTGGCTTGCAAAAAGTAAATAGGTCAATAAAAATGAATATGAAAGGAAAAGAAAAATGGGAAGAAAAAAAGAAAAAAGAATATTAATGCTTTGTTGAATTTGGCTAAGTAGAATAAACAAGAGGACTATATAACACCTTTCTTCAAAATGAAAGCAGAAAGTTTCAGAAGTTAATTAGAAATGTCAGGCTTTTTTTAAAAAAACATTTTCTTTATTTATTCATGAGAGACAGAGAGAGAGGCAGAGACACAGGAGAGGGAGAAACAGGCTCTCTACAGGGAGCCTGATGTGAGACTTGATACCAGGACTTGGCATTACGACCTGAGCCAAAGGCAGATGCTCAACCACTGAACCACCCAGGTGCCCCAATGTCAGGCATTTGTAAAAATGTTTGATTCTCAAAGAAGGAACAATATGGCTCTGAAATGTACTCTAATACAACACAATATGAAGCACTTAAAATATTTAATAAAAATGGAAACTGCAAGTTCTTTGGGTCAACCCAGAATATATCTCCTCTTCCTAAATAGATTAATTTTAATGATATTTATTAGTTCAAAAGTGTAATTTCTATGCACTGAAAGTACAGGATAGAGTTGGAATCTAGAGATGCTTCATCAGTTCTTACCAAATAACAGATAAATAGGTAAAACCAAATTTTAAGGACCCCAATCTGCAAATTGTCGCTGGTGCAATGGCGTCAATTGTATGGGATTAGTATTAGCTGTCATTAGTCTTCATGTGGCTATAAAGCAAGCTTTCAAATTGAGTCTTGAAACTTCATACTTTATTTGGCATCATTAACCAACTTCTGAATGTCATTTTTTCAAATAGAAGATATTGAAAACAACAGAATAAATTGCATTATTTTGGGGTTTTATTTGAAAGAGGAAAGCAAAGATTACCTTACATTTTAGTATACATACATACTTATTTTTAAGATATTCCCACCTTAAAGTATTCAATTTGAGCACAGCTGGCCACAATACAACTTAAGTGACATGTGAGGACTTGCCCTGCATATGCAAAGATGCTGTATGACATGCTAATGGTTGGGAGCCAGAAACCAATGGGGAGAGAAATTGGTGAATTAGTTAAAAGGCTTCAGAAAAAAAGTATTCTTCTATTTCTAAAGACCTACAAGTATAATTAAAAATATGTGCATTTTAATACATTAGATACAAGTAACACTTTTAAACTCTTAAGCACATATTTGGGCTGTGGGCAGAGACCACATAAGTGGGTAAAGGAAATGTAATGTTACAATTTCTTGAAAGAAAATATATGCTTTTGTGGTTCAAGAGCTCTTTGTGATGTATAGTGAACATGAGCTGAGCTTTATTTGTTTGGCTATGAATATAGGAGTTGGAGAAATGATGGTTGTCAATGTTCCTAACCCCCTTAAATTAATAGGAGAGAGGTAAAAAGCAGGTTCTGAGATTGACCAGTAAAGTGCATATGGCACTTGCTTTACTGAAGAACCAAGTTATATTTACCATGGCAAGAGTTTATCTTAGAATTTGAAATCATACAGTTTAGAGTTGTTTTTCCAGATTCTTCCATTTCTTTCAATCACCCAAACACTAGAATACTTAATCTGGCAAAATATTATGGTGCCCCCTCTAGCGGAGGTCCACTTAGCAAGACATTGTACCCTTTCAAAGCTAAGTCTTAAGCACTGTGGCAGAGATCCAAGACACAAGTGCTTAAAATCAAATTTAGAAATAAATGGTTAAGATGGCACATTTTTGTATTCTGTGTATTTTATCACAATTAAAAAAAAATCAAATCTGGAAGCCAAAAGTGCAATGTTGGTTAGTATAAAGTAAAAGCACATTATTTTTTTCCTGTTTACTTTTACACATATTCATTATGTACCTTATAAAGTGCATTATTTTGTGCCAATCTCTCTACCTCTCTGGGCCTCAGTTTATCCATTCTCAAAACAGGCTTTTGTGTGAGATAATTTCTAAAACCCCTTATAGCTTTATTGTTCTCTGATTCATAGATAACATATTTTTCTAAGACTATGTGAACTTGTCGTTTTTTGAAAGAGGGAAGGCTTTATTTTGCATACTCAATTTTCAACAACTTGAACTTTTGTTATATATTTATATACTTAAAGCACTTTCATTATACAAATTAGAACTTTTATAGATTTTGAAGACTTTCCCCCCAAAACAGCTCAATGTCTAGCGGTCAATAGTTCAACTAAAGCGCAACTGCCATATTTGTGTATCAAGTTGAAGTTGTCCAATTAATCAAAAATTTTGTTGCATTTTTCTTTAATATCATTATATACAAAAGTATGTGGAGTGCAACACTAAGTGCCAATTCTAGTGGGAAACAGATTGCCTCAGCAGTATCACGAGGCAAATGTAGACATCTTTCCACGGGCCAGAAGCAAAAATATTTATTCATAGTTGGATACTTATTGAAATTAAGGTGGTGGCTCAGTGTTTAACTGAAAAATAAAATTCAAATCTATATAAGAAAATCTACAAATCTGTCATTGAATACCATATCTAAAAGAAAAGATGCTAATGTCGGGATTTTTCAAATGTACTTTAGTTCTCTAGGAATAGAACCCCCTTTTTAACTTTCAAGCATACAGTTCAAATTTCTCACATCTGGTTTGAGACAAATTTTTAGGAATGTGTTATTCAACAAAGCACAGCACTGACTGCCCTGACAAACATGATATTTCTCAAATTAAAAGACATACAAATACGATAGTGTTTTATGCTTTTATCTGATCTCTCACCATTAGTATTTTCCACTTATCAGTCAAAGATGGATTAATCCTATATAGTAGATATGCACATGGTAGCTTGTTCATGCATTAGTTACTAAAAATCACATTATTCTCAAACTAATAGTATAGGGTCAGCACCAGTAAATACCTACAAATACAATTGCAACCATGTATGAGAATGAGAACAATGCTATTGAATTGGATTGGAAGGAGGGGGAGTTTTTTGATGAAATGTATCTGCAAAATTTAGTGGAGCAGAAGAATGCAGGGAAGTGAGCAGTTTAGGGAAAAATCTGGGCACTTAGCTGCAATGGTAAAAGTTAAATCTAGTTAAAGTGAGGTGCTCCATTGAGAGTAGAGAGAGATAAGAAAAGGTGGTAGCCTCTGTGGACGTGTAATGACAATGCTAAAGACCGTTGACAAAATTGCATATGATGATAAACATGGCAGAGAACAAACAGGCATATAAATGAGGACATTAATTAGCAATCGGAAGAAGACTTCAGACGTGCTAAATCAGTTAAATTTTCTTTCTGATTCTTTTAGTGACATCCTGACTTTCACACTGCCACACGTTTGCTGTGATCACACTTCTGCATGGGCTGTCTTGGTAGCCATTTCAAAATACAAATACAATACAATAGCCAAACTATGGAAACAACCCAATGTCCATCAACTGATAAATGGATAAAGAAGATGTGGTATATCTATGCAGTGGATTATTACTTAGCCATCAAGGAGAATGAAATCTTGCCATTTGCAATAACATGGATGGAACTTGACTGTATTATGCTAAGCAAAATAATCAGAGAAGGACAAATATATGATTTCACTCATATGGGGAATTTAAGAAACAAAACAGGTGAACATACGGGAGGGGGAAGAAGAGAGAGGGACATAAACCATAAGAGATTCTTAACAATAGAGAATAAACTGAGGTTTGATGAAGGGAGGTGGGTGGGGGATGGGCTAGATGGGTGATAGGGATTAGGAGGGCACTTGTGATAAGCAATGGGTGTTGTACGTAAGTGATGAATCACTGAATTCTACTTCTGAAACCAATATTGCCCTCTATGTTAAGTAGAACTTAGATAAAATCTGAAAAAAAAAAAGGCCTTTCTTCCAAAAACATTCTCTTTCTTCAATTCAAAAGCATAACATTCATGGTGCTAACCTTCTCTTAATAAACCTCCAGTGTTTTCCTAAAACAGAATTTACAATATCAGGAATCTGAAACCTCTGCTCATACACTCAGGTGCCTCCTCATTTGTGCCTCAATTTCCTATGTTCAGTTTTATATTCCTAAAACTATAGGTCTATAGGTCATGTGTTACTTTATCTTGCTCTTCTTTTCACTTGGAATAATGTTTCATATTTAGTGTTAACACTGAGAATATATTTATTTAGTCATTCCTGGTGTATTTATCAAAGTACAATGGATTCTTCTTTGAGACTCATTAAAAATACACCTTGCCATCCTAGTTATACTATCGTAAGCCATCCTTCGGTAACACTGAATTAACCCTATTATATTCCACTTGTCACATCCCAGCTGGATACAAATTTTTTTCTTTCCAGGTGATACTGGGGTTTCTTTAAGAATGGAAGGTGAGCCTTGTTCAAACTTGAATTTCCCACAACGCCAAGTATAAGACTTGGGCTGAATTATCTGTTAACCAAAGTAATGAAATAAATGCATCTCTTTCAGAGAAAAGTTTTTCAGAGAGGGAATGGTACTAACTTAATAAGGGGTAAGGAAACTCCCCGTCATGATTGTAGAATGGTAACATCAAAAACAACATTTTTCTCCCATCACCACAATTTCATCTGTAGCCAGCTCTACTTTGAAAGTGTGCTTGGTCAAAAAAAAAAAAAAAAAAAAAAAAAAAATGAAAGTGTGCTTGGTCTTTCAACAGCTGAGATCAAAATGTTAAACTAGGTTGATTGTTAAACAGTTTTTGTCCATTTTATTATTTTCCTTGATTTTAATTTTCAAACACACTACTAATATACTGGCACAAACCACTCATAATACTTGGATTTTAATTTTTGTCCCTAAAAATGTTTTGTATCAGAAAAAAATGATTTTTAGGACATTATAAAGTATTGATATATATTTCAACCACAAAACCTTTCTTGCCCTGTTAGTTTTGTTCTAGGATTTATGGTTGGAGAGCTGATTTAAGATCAAAGAGTTAAAAAAAAGCACGTAAATCGCTCCAAGAGCAATATCATATCCAGACTAACCTGTCATTTTGGTTCCTTCACACATTTTTAAAAGAATCAAATGCACAATGTGGTTTGGAAAGAATAATGGTGTAAATGTACATTCCAGGGAAAAATCTACCGCAGTCTTATTTGTCCTTGCTGAATTATTTTCTTGTTTATTTATTGTCCTACAAATTTATAAAATTCTGAGAAACCATGTGTAATAAAGTGTAATTATAGAGTAACATGTCATTATGGAAAATATGGTTCATAATTGGAACATTTTGCAGATTTTAAGAAGATGAATAACTTCAAGCTATTCATGCACTTAACTGTCTATGCCTTGTATTGTAATGATTTTGTCCATCATTCATTCAACCAGTATAGAAAGGATCTTCTAAAAATTTTTCTTTTCCTCATACACACCTACAGTGTGCCTTGCATATGTCGGTACATATTACATAGCATATAAGCTAAAGTACCGTGCAAACAATCATAACTTCTGTGAGTGGCTACTTACAAAAGAGTCACTGTTGTTAGACTGGAGCAGGGTGAAAATTTGTAAAATTTCTTGATGTTTTTCCATTCCACCACCATTTCGTAGAAAATACATCATACAAAGTCCATTCAAGAGACACTGGTCAGGTCATGAAGGAAGCTGAGTGGAGAAGATGGTCTATGTAGGAGGTTTACTATAAGTGGATGCCAACGAGCCAAATCTGGAAAGGGGAATTAATTGAAAGGAAAAAAATGACAAGAAGCCCAGAGACAATAGAAAGGAATACAAAGCAAAAGCAGGAGCAGAGAGGGTTGACAATAGTACCTGTGGTTTTGGGGTGTGTTTCCATTTCTCTTATTTCTATTGATCCTGCCATGTGATATGTATGGGTATTCCTTACTGAATACTCTAGGCTAATTAGCCCACATTTATTACCAGATTTGTGGAGGCAAGTTGATTCCCTAAGAGTTGGCAGGCAGATGCAAGTAAGCAATTTAGAAAAGATGGCAATTTAAGAGTAAGGATAATCATAAGACTTCTTGAATTATTTTAAAGCAGCTAAATACAAAGAATATATGATGAAATGAGGACATAGCAGTTTATGGCAGGTACAAAAGATTCTTTCCTTTACCACCAGAGCTGAGCCAAACTTTAAGTTTTATATCATCAGGTCTATTTTAGAGTTTTCCATTTGGACCACATATTCTCTTATAATGTTTATAGAAATCCCTTAAGGATGGCCTTGAATAAATATTTCTTTATAAGAACCTAACCACTTTTAATTCTGTCTACTTCTTAACTCCTCTTCCTCTTAAATATATTAAGAACATAAGCTGTTATCTCATTTGCTCCTTCAAAATATACTTAAATTCCCTGTGCCTCTCTTAATCTATAAAATGGGGATAATTGTTTAAGAATTGTTAAATAAGCTAATATCGGCAAAAAAAAAACTGAAAAATGCTTTAACATATAAACTCTATAAATTTTAACCTTGTTATAAACAAAGTTAAATTTTTCATTTGTTTTCTTTCTCATTTCTCCTTTGTTTGAATTTTATTACATTTTATTTTTAAGTATATTGGAAAGTTATGAGTAGATATCCGATGTAAAAAATTCACACATTACAGGGGCATCTGGGTGCCTTAGTCAGTTAAGGTCTGACTCTACTTCAGATAAGATCATGATCTCAGGGTTGTGAGACTGAGCCAAGGTCAGGCCCTGCGCTGAGCATGGAGCCTTTGTAAGATTCTTTCTCTGCCCCTTCCCCCTACTTCTTCTCTTAAAAAAAAAAAAAAAAAAAAAATTCACCTTACAAATAAAATACACTCTTGGCCATCACCCACCCAGTTCTGTCAGTGGCGATCACCATCACACTCTAGTACTGTATAACTTTCTTACATATTTTGATAAGAATAGCATAATGTATGTAAGATTGACTCTGCAATATCCATTTTTTTCTAATGCAAATAGGATTGAGATATGTTTAAGTCAATATATAAAGATCTAATTTATTCTTTTCTAACCATTATGCATTATACCATTGTACTATTTCCAATCTAATCATTTAATTACCAGTTTCTTTATTAGACACTTAGATTGTTTTTTACTTTGTTCCACTATAAACAAAGCTGAAATACATAGGTGTGTGATTACCAGTGATTTTCTAGGATAGAAAAAGGAAGAGAATTATTGATTCAGATAACATGCTTTTCACGCACTTTTAAATAAATACTTTCAAATAGCCCTTGAGAAGTAACAATCAAATTACATCCCCTCAGGCAGTGCATTAGCGTACCAGTTGCCATTTATCTTCTCCAAATTTGACTTTCTTAAGGATGAATTTAGTAACCCGGTGAGTAAAAAAAGATGGCATTGTTGATTTAATTTTAAATGATCTTTTCAGTGAGGTCATGAAATCTTTAAAATGCTTACCAACGATTTGTATTTCTCTATTGGCAATTGTCCATTCCCAAATCCTTTGATTTGTTTTTTTTTTTTTTTGAATTTTTCCTTACTAAGTTATAAGTGCTTTGCATATAATGTGGGCAATAAAACATTTTTTTTTTCTTTTTATGTTACAAATTCTCTTTAACAGACTGTTTTTTAGTTTTTTAAAATTTGTAGGATTTTTTTGTTATTTAACTTTTTAAAAGATTTTATTTATTTATTCATGAGAGACACAGAGAGATAGGCAGAGAAATAGGCAGAGGGAGAAGCAGGCTCCCTGCAGGGAGCCTGATGCAGGACTCGATCCCAGTACCTTAGGATCACAACCTGACCCAAAGGCAGATGCTCAACCACTGAGCCACCCAGGTGTCCCTGTCATTTAAAGTTTTTAATGTTGATGTCTTCAAAGTTATCAAAAAATCTTTTTTTTTTAAATCAATGTTGTCTTTTTCATGTTTTATTAATAACATTTTTCAATTTTATTGGCTATATTGCTATTTTTTAGGTTTCTTTGATTCTTTTTACATATAGTTCAATGATCTACCATGAGTTAAAACTTGTGAAGGATGTGAGATCTATGTCTAGTTATTTTTTTTGACATATGGATGTCCAGTTGTTCCAGTACCATTTTTGAAAAGATTATCTTTGCTCCATTGTATTGCTTTTGTTCATTTGTTAAGGACCAGTTGACTCTATGAATGTGGATCTATTTTTGGACTTGCTATTCTTTTCCACTAATCAATTTGTCTCTTCTTTCACCAATACCACACTCTCTTGATTACTATGGTCATAGTAGGTCTATAAGTCAGGTAGTGTCAGTCCTCTGACATTGTTGGTCTTATTCAATACTAGTTGAAAATTCTAGGCATTGTGCCTCTTCACATAAACTTGGAATAAGTTTATCAATATCCACAAAAATAACTTAATGGAATTCTGATTTGGATTGGGTGGAATTTATAGCTCAAGTTGGAAAGAATTGACATCTTGACAATATGGAGTCTTCTTATTCATAAACATGAAGTATCTTTCCAGTTATATATATTCTTATATGCTATTTTTTCCATTAAAATCCTCAGCATATTAGTCATAGTTAAATTCATGTTCTGAATCTATCATTCATGCCATATCTGAGTCTGGTTTTGATGCTTACTCTGTCTTCAAACTGTGTTTTTCCATTTAATATACCTTGTAGTTTTTTGATGAAAGCTACAGATCAGGTATTTCCACTTCCTGAGTAAAAGAATCTTTAAAAAAATAGGTCTTTAGTAATAAGGTGCTAAGTATGGGGTGAGGGAAAATGTTTTATGGTCCTATGATTAGGTTCAAGTCTCTTAATCATCTGTGCCTCTTGGCTGTGAAATTCACAAGTGCTTCTTAGGTGGGACAGGATGTCTGGAAGCAGCTAGAGTTGAGTATTTCCCCCAACCTCCCCAGGTCAGTTAGGCCCTGATAAAACCTCAGGACATTAGGCTCTGGTTAAAAAAATGTCCCTGGTTAGACCTCTTTAAGAAGAACAAAATCCTTAGGTATATTTCTAAATTATCCCTTTTCCCCTTCCCCTGCTGGAAGCAAGAGGATATTCTTATCTTCACTCTTCAAATCGGGTCAAGCTCCAGGAGATAAGACTCACAAGTGTGTACTCCATCCCTACAGTTTTTAATGCACAGATTTTTCAGACTGAGCCTTTGGCAATTTATCAATTCTAATTCAGGTTTTTCTACCTTGGTACTGGTTCCCACAGAGATTTCTGCTCAAGGATTTTTGCTCCAGTTAAGTTGAATCGATCTGTCTCTGTAGATAGTCTGTCTGTCTTTCCAACAATGGGGGCAGTTTGCATTCTGACCTCATTTCCTCTATGGATCTAAATGAGTCGATTTTTCAGTCTGTTCAACTTTTTTCTCATCAAGATGAAGTGGAGACTTCCAAGCACCTTACATGCAAGACTGGACACAAGGTATCTCCCAATTTGCTTTATAGGCTATATCGTTCAGCATCTAAAGACTCACGTCTGTTATATCTTAGTGTATATTTCATGTTACCAATATTACTAACCCCTTTGTTCCTTTTAGTATAGTTTGTCTTAAATTTTACCTTAATATTAAGAGTGTTGTGTCTGCATTTTCTTTTTTTGTTTTCTTATATCCTTCTATTTCGTAAGTCATCTAAATTTAGTTCTTTACTCTACAGAGGCAGTGTAGTTTGTAAGTTAAAACTATGGGCTGTTGAACCACACTAGCGGACTCTAAGTCTTGATTCTTGTAATTAATGGTTATATTATCTAGGTGTAGTGAGAACTCTGTCCCAACACATGCCAAGAATAATAAAAGGCTGCCATTTTTGAAAGAAGGCTAAAAGAGTAAAGAGCTCTGTAGTAGGCTCTGGCTCCAGTGAAACAGCCCCACTGCTTGGTCCCTATGACCTAGCAGACTCTATGGTATTAGAGATATTGTTTTAGAAGAAGATGCCATGTGGAGATCTCTGAGGTTTTGGAACAAGATCAGATAATGCCAGATAACATGGAGAATTACATATCACTTGAAATGTTTTTCCTGGTATTCCACTAGGCTGGTAGAAATAGAGCATCTTACCTTAAAACATCAAGTGTCCACACAGCCAGTGACGGATGTCCAAAACGAGTTGGGTTATGAGACCCAACAGCAACAAGATGGTATAGTACATTCAGGATTGCATACAAACAGGGCCAGAGAGAACAAATAAACTGCATGAGCAGATAAACTAGTTCCCCATGTGTCCACCACTGATTAAGTATTGCTTCTGCCTCAGCTAGCACCTCTAGCTACATGGATAGTCCCTTCTGACTTGCTTGACAAAGAGGGGAAAAAACAAGATTTATTCATGAATGTGCTAGCTAAATATATAAGTATAAGCTGAAAGACAGTGCTCAGGGGAAATCCTAAGTGGACAAAATTTTGAACACTAAACTTGATCACAATGCTTTGTGTGGAGACAGAAATGGCCTGAGACAAGAATGTACATGGACTCATGGGAAACACCCCATGTCTTGGCTTTTTGCCCAGGGATCTAGAAGCTAGATAACAAGGTGTTCTGGAGAAGCAACATGTATATGGAATATGGAAGTAGGCTGGAAGTGTAAAGATTTTGGTATCATATGTCAGCACCAATTAGTGAGCACCCACAGTGGAAGAAGCCCTAAACAATGAAGTAGGCAAAATGACTCAGCCAGCTGTTAGCATCCAGTGTTGTCCCAATGAATTTAGGAGATAATTAGCCATCTTTCAGGCATGAAGGTCATGCCTAGAACCAACTATGGGTTCCCACTCTCCAAGGCTGATCTATTATTACTGCCACCGAATGGCCAAGCTGCTAACAACAGAAACAAAACCTGAGCACCCAGTATAAGCACCATCCTTTAAGGAAACTAACCACCAGTTGTGCAATTTGATTACACTGAATATCTCCCACTATGATGGGAACAGTGATTCACCCTACCCAAAATCAACACATAGATGTGGATTTTCTCTTCCTGCCCACAGGATCTTGGCCAGTAAACCTCTGCTTCAGAGTTCTACAGACTGAATGTTTGTGTATCCCCCTCACCAAATCCATATATTGAAACATAAACCCCAATGTGATGGTATTTGGTTGTGGGCCTTTGGAAAGTGATTAGAGAATGAGAGTGGAGCCCCCATAAATGGGATTAGTGCCCTTATAAAAGAGATCCAGAGGGCTCTGTCTCTTTCAGTATGTGAGAATATGTGGAGAAGACAGCTATCTATGAATTAGAAAGCAGGCCCCTGCCAGACACAAAATTGGTAGGCAGTTGATCTTGGACTTTTCATTCTCCAGAACTGTGAGTAATATATTGTTGTTCAGAAGCCACCCAGTCTATGATTTTTGCTATAAGAACCGGCACTAAGACAAGAATCTATTTCCTGGGGAGACCAATCTAAGATATTTGGCATGGTCAGTTTCTTCATTTGTAAAATGGGGAAAATCAGAATTAGATAGGTATTTAATTAGAACACAAATTAGATAATACTTAGATAATTGAAGTTAGAATAGTTGTCAGTAAATGTTTGTTCCTTTATAGAAATGAACAGAAATGTTTGTTATTCATTTGTTTCTATTTTTAAAAGGTTGTATTTATTTATTTGTTTGAGAGAGAGAACAGCAGGGGGAGGAACAGGGACAAGCAGAATGCACTCTGAGTATAAGCCGAATATGGGGCTTGATCTCACGATCCTGAGATCATAACCTGAGCTAAAATCAAGAGTTGGGCACTTAATCAACTGAGCCAACTAAGAACCCTGTTTGTATTTTTTTTTATAAGTGATTTACTACATTCACATTTTTTCGGGTGATGATTAGTGTATTTAGACTTATTCAGTCTAATCAGGGAAATGATAGGAACATGGAAAACTATGATGCATAATGGAACATCTTCCAATGCTTAGTACTGTGCTTAACACTTTGTAAAGATAGATGAGTAGGATCCAGCACATGTCTTCAAGAAAAATACATTCTAGTTAACAGTGTTTCTTAAATTTTTTAACTTGGAACACTGTACAAAATACTATACTTTCATAAAATAATATTTATAAATTATTACCAAAAATGCACTCTGATGTTTTAGATTCATTGCGTTCTATTCTGCTACATTTTTTAAATGTCCCACTACACAAGGTTTATGTGAGTTAAGAATAAGTTGCTATTTACAACTTGAAAACATTGGCCCAAATGAGAATACGATAAGCATTATAAAAGAAGTATAGGCAAAACTTATGAAATCAGAAAATGACGCAATTATTGCTATCTGTGAGGCCCGAGAAGTCTCCATAAGAAATGGCATATGACCTCAAAAGATAGCATTTAGGGTATACAGACAAAGAAGGGAAGGCATTCCAAGTGGACAGAGCAGTGTAAGTAAAGACAGAAGGACATAAAAGCATTGCACATGCCTACATAATAGTGAGGACTAGAATGCAGTGAGGTTGGTGAAAAATAATGAGAAATAAATCAAGAAAAGTCTTGTGGAGTCAACTGGACACTGAATGTCTGCCTAAGGCATTGGGATTTCATTTTGTAAGCAGCACTAAGCAGAGAAATGTTTTAATCAGACCACTGCTCTCAGAAGATTAATCTTGAGTCATCTATAAAATGAGTAGGAGGCAAATTTAAAGGCTTTGGAGCTAGTCAGGGGGCCACTGCATTTTTCTTGTGAGAACCAAGGAAGGCGGTCTTAACCCAGAATTGTGTTTCATGGCTGCTTTTTGGATTTGGAACAAAATTTCTATGACAGCTCATATATAGTTTGGCTTTGTCTACCTCTACAGCCTCAACAGGTGTTATTCCTCCACTGACCCTGCACCCCAGCCACACTGGCCTTTGAGTGCTTTGGATTCTTCCCACTTTGTCCATCTCATGACTTCGCACAGGCTGTCCCCTCTTCTTGGACTGTACCATGTACCACCCACCCATCTGTCTAGTGCCCACCATCCTTAAGTATCAGTTCAATACCACTGCCTCATTATTAGTCCCATTCACAGGTGAGAACATCAAGGCCTGAAGAGGTTATATAACTTGCTCAAGGTCACACAGCTAACAAGTGGAAAGCTAGCTTTCGTATCCAGAAGTCTGTTCACAGAACAACATGAGGTGGTTACTTCCTGGACATATTTGGATTGTCGTTTGAACCAGACATCTGTCAGAAGCAGAAACTACACTCAACACCCACCAGCTCTTCAAGCCTCACAGTCACTTCCCTCTGTCTTTCTCCTCCAGCTTCCTATCTCTCTCCCCTTTTTTAAAGATTTTATTTATTTATTCATGAGAATACACAGAGAGGAAATAGAGAGGAAGAGAGAGAGAGAGAGAGAGGCAGAGACACAGGCAGAGGGAGAAGCAGGCTCCATGCAGGGAGCCTGATGGGACTTAATCCCGGGTCTCCAGGATCACGCCCTGAGCTGAAGGTGGCGCTAAACTGCTGAGCCCCATGGGGTTGCCCATCCTATCTCTTCTGATTGGTAAATCCCCACCATACCTTCTGAACAAAATTCTGGGTGGAGTCAGGCATAATGCATAGTTATAGTTATCACCTATGTCCCTGCTGGGCTAGAGCCTGCCCACTAGGCCACATGTGTGCATGGTCCTGTGAGTACTCCAGCGTCAGCTAAAAGCTGATATTGAGTAGAGTGGGCATGGGCCTGATATTTTAAATAGCCATTACACAGAGGGGAAAACTGATAGTCACGTATGTTCAGTGACTGGAGTCCCATAGATGATATTTTGATTTTTTAAAATCTTGCCAAAACTTTTTTTATAAATTGCATTGTTTCTCTCTCCAACCTGCCATCTTCTTGAGTGTATCACTAATTATCTTGCTCTTTTCCAACATGCAGACCAGGAGCCAGAAACCTACATAACAATCATTGTCTTACCTTCGTAAAATTAAAACACAACTTCATGAAATAGATGCTCTGAAGTGATTATATCCAGCCCTTTCTTTCTCCAGAGCAGACATACAAATGGCCTTTTGGTTAAGCTTGCATATGTCTTTTTATTATAAGCTTTCTGTTGTGTGTGACAGATTAAAAAATATCTTAGTTTCTTTTCCATATCCTCTCTCTCCTACTAGTTTTAAGACTAGATAAATAATGTGGGCACAGAAACAGAGCCTAATTGTCAAGAGATGTTTAACAAGATAACATACCTCTGGACTTGGACAGGCCTGGGTTAAAACTTGTCCCTTCTCTCCCTGATTCTGTGACCTGGACAGGTTCCAAAGTGCCAGGAGGTTTTCCATCTTATATATCATTTGTAAAATTTTGAATGGCCTGAGAAATAGTTATTATTGAGTAATTAAATAGAATTATTACTGAGTGATTATTCTGAAGATTTATTGAGATAGCATATTTAAAGCATCAGGGAGGGATGCCTGGGTGGCTCATTGGTTAAGTGTCTGCCTTTGGCTCAGGTCGTAATCCCGGGGTCCTGGGATGACATCTCGCATTGGGCTCCCCACAGGGAGCCTGTTTCTCCCTCTGCCTATGTCTCTGCCCCTCTCTCAGTGTCTCTGACGAATAAATAAGTGAAAAATCTTAAAAAAACTTAGGCATCAGGGAAAATTCTTAACAGAGAATCAGTGCCAATTATATGGCAGCCACTAGTGACAAAAATGTCACTAGTGCTAGCATTTTTATATATAAAATAAAGATTAGAGGTAAGAATCGTGATATCCTTTGGTAAATAAAGTATGTTCTTGACTTAATTCTAAATATTTTAAATTTACTAATTGTGGCCTTTGTAATGGTATGTTCCACATATGGATCACTGTTTCCAAAGACCTCACATCATTTTAAAGTTTTATTTGGTCGGATATGTGTTTATCTTTCTCATACAAAATCATTTGAAAAATTATTGAGTCCATGCAACTAAGATTAGAATTTATATGCATAAGTACTAATTGAGATAAAATAATGAAAGTATTCAAACCTGGTTTTACTCCAGCTGCGCCATTTACTAGCTGACCCACATCAAGTTACTAAACTTCCCACAGCTCCAGGTCCCATTTCTGCACAGTGAAGATGGTGATGAGATATGGCTTTTTCTTTGAGGTACCTAGACAGGAGCTTATGATGAGGTTTCAAAGAGTCTATTGATCTCAAATTACATGTAGTATTTTGATGTTGGGCATGTATGTAAAATGGAGAAGGGGAAAGGTCTATAGAAGTGTTGTCCAACAGATACATCAATGGGTGTATGCAATTTTAAGTGCTTGTAGCCCTAGAAAAGCTAAAAAGAATCTGTGACATTTAATCATATACTTTAACTCAATATGTCAAAAATATTATTCTTTCAACATGAAATTGACACAAAGAATATTAACCACAGATTTTACTTTTTGTTTGTTTGTTTTAAGTCTTTGAAATCTGGGGTATATTCTACACTTACAACGCATCTCAGTTGTGCTGTAACTTCATTGGAAATACTTGATCTGTAATTAGATTTTATGAAAAATAGGTTCACATAAGTTATTTCAAACAGAGTTAAACTTTTTCCATTAACTAGTTAAGTATTATTTTTTAAATTTAAATGTAAATTGTTATTAAATGAATTTGAAATTTAGTTCCTCAGTCATGCTTTTGACATTTCAATGCTCAGTGGGCACTTGGGGCTACTATCTACGTTTTTGGACAGCAGAGTTTGGTAGCTTTCAAAAGAATTAAAGAGATTGCTAACACCTTCTCTCCAAAAAAATATTGCACAACGTAAGCCTCATCATATTGAATATTTCTCAGACAAATTTGCTTTTCCAAATTGTGAAATAATTGTTTCTTATGGAAAAAACAGCTATATTCTTTTGGCAAAGTCAGCTTTTTTAGAGATATATTTATGCATATAGAAATACATAAGGGCCCGGAGCCAGCAGTAGGCAGATAATAGGATCCCATTTCATAGCTCTCAGACATTGTGATATCATACCTAAAAAATATCAACAGACATAAACATTTCAAAACTAACCAAAACTTCTAACAACAAATACAATTTAGAGTACTTATACAAAATTGACAAATATTTAATTATTTCCTGGATGTTAAAAACAAAAGTACTTGTTGAGATAACATCATAATTGTTTTAAAAAGCAGAGGGCCCTGGAGTACAAGTAGGATGGGATTGTAGACCCAAATAGCAGTAAGAATTAGTAGTCAGCAAAAGGATAGTTCTTCCTTGGGAAGGTCTGCTGGAAAACTCATATTGGCAATGCCTTTCTTACTGCTTTATTTTTCTAAGACTTAATAATAGAACAAAAATACAACAGAGAAGGCATACGAAGATGCAAAATTTAAAGCAGTGTTTTTCAATCTGCATGTCTGGACCCTTTAAGAGGTTGGAAAATCAGCATTTTTGGTTTTAAAGAAGTAGACTAAGTGACAAGAATGGCAACCATGAGAGAGAAAGAGAGGAGAATAAAGAGAAAGAAAAAGAAAAAAAGAAAGGCTAAATTTTATTTTATGAAGTTCTTTTCTTTTTTAGTTTTGGTCAGTATATATCTTTACTGGGTTGTGTATGGGATGTACTTTTTATTATAAATCCCAGTCAAAAAAAAAAAAATCCCAGTCAAATTATTTAGAAGAACCCTGGTCTAGAGAAAAGTATGACAACAACCTATTTTCAAAAGATTCACAATTTTCATCATTAATACCATTAACAATCTGACTAAAAGAATGTAAGCAGATAAATTAGTCTTATGTTTCTGTACATTTTTATCCATAAAGTCAGTATTATAGTATCTGCTCCAGCAAATGAAAGAAATGCTAAACCTTACAATATAGTCTTTAAGATGTCAAATAAATGTGAGATCTTATATGTCTCAAACAGCTTGAATTTCTGCCAATTATGACAGTGAACTCTTGGCTTCATGAGCTGCTGAATTTCTCATTAGTAATCAGTTCCATGATTTAATTAGGGTTTAGAATGAAGAGTTACTGCCCAGATGATTTATTGAAGAATATGACTTTATTTCTCTCTTATGTCTGAAACCAAAATTCATAAACCATATATTTTTGTCCATTAGTATTATTCCCTGGAATTAACATATTCAGGCATTCTACTAGATATTTGCATCAAGTTGGATATATAATGGATAAAATGCTGGCAAAATACATTTAATATGTAGACTAAATCATATAATTTTAAATAAAAATGCTTTTTTCAGTTATTAAGAAAACCTCTAAACTATTTTAAATATGAGCCAAGTTTGGATCGCAGTGGGCCTGAGGAGACAGGTGGTGAATGTCGGAAGAACTTTCAGATTTTTGC
This sequence comes from Canis aureus, assembly GCF_053574225.1. Lineage (NCBI taxonomy): Eukaryota > Metazoa > Chordata > Mammalia > Carnivora > Canidae > Canis > Canis aureus. The sequence goes on from NC_135634.1 coordinate 16,809,654, forward strand.
TCTAGCCTTTTCTCCAAGCTCTGGCAGGTTGCTTTCACAAGTGTATCCCTTTTGCTTTTCTAAAAAGTACAGGGGCACCTGGATGGGTAAGTTGGTTAAATGTTTGCTTTCTGTTCAGGTCATGATCCTGGGTCCTGGGATTGAGTCCTGTACATGGCTCCCTTCTCAGGGGAACCTGCTTCTCCCTCTGCCCCACTTGTTCTCTCTCCCAAATAAATGAATAAAATCTTTTAAAAAAATAAAGGATACAATTTTTTTTTTCTGTACGACACTTCCTCAACTGGAAAAAAAATTTTGTCTACTGCCAATCCGGTCTATCCCCTTGATCCAGTCTATCCCCACTATCAGAAAGGAGTGTTGGAGAGGTGAGGGTCACCCAGTTAGCTTCTGAGCCAAAAGTAAACTCTGATCTGCTCTTGCTCAGCAAAATCCTTAATCCAGGATGGAGATGCCCCCGTGCATCTTACATTAAGTGCATGTTGTGAATGAGGTTGGCTTTAGACACCATGGATTCAAATTTCTATGCATTCAGTATTTTACTTGGGAAAAAAAGAGCTTGAGTTCCTTGACATGGGGAGTGATCTTTTCTTGATGCTTCATAGGCACTTTCTCTCATTATTTTTGAAACTCTTGGTGAGCTGGACCTATGTATTGATGGATTAAAATCAAATGACATAAACTTGTTAAACCAGTATGTTGAACATCCAAAAGTAATGTAATATTGTGTGTCAATTCTACTGAAGTAATGATGATGATGATGATGATGATGATGATGATAATCATAATAATAAGGCAAGGGCAAAAATTTGACAGTGTGAAATCAATGTAAAGAGATCAAGGAAAGGTGATTTCTCTCTCAGAAGGTTGAAATTTGTTCTTTAGACAGCTTTGGATTCTCTGCAGCTGCGGCTGTGGCTGTGGTTAGAATTGTCCAACCTTTCAGTGGTATCTCCAAAAGTATTTTGACTCTGAGTTGTCAAGAATTTTGGCTTCTATCTCCTGTTATCTTCAAAGGCATTTGCACTAAGAATTTCCATCCCCAATTTTGGAATCCTTGAAACCATTTCGTCAATTTTTCCCTTTACTTTGGTAACTTGGAATATACTTACATCAGTCACAATCTCCCAAAACATCAAGGCGGGAAATAGGAGATTATTTACCGTCCAAACTTCGTGTTGGAGAGCAGTTCTTTCACTCCGCAAGTGATCATGACGAATTCAGTGCTCTGATAAAAGCTGTCATCCTGGACATACTTCAGAAGGATCATGGCCTTTAAAGCTCTAAAGCCTGTTTGGCTTACAGATGTGCAGACATGTTGTATTTGTACCTGCTCGTGACCTGATCTGGACTGGGCACTCCTCGTGAACTCAAGTTTACCCGACAGTGTCTAAAACCTATCACTTTCACTGAGATGTCAAAAATTTCAGTTCTCTTTTTGTTCCAGAACTATCAGAGATTAAAGGCTCAAGTCTGATAAAGGTTTAAAAAACAAAACAAGAGGTGAACATAAACAACAACAAAGAAGGTATGGAAGTAGGGGCGCCTGGGTGGCTCAGTGGTTGAACATCTGTCTCAGGTCATGATCCTGGGGTCCTGGGATAGGAGTCCCACATCAGGCTTCCTAAGGGAGCCTGCTTCTCCCTCTACCTGTATCTCTGCCTCTCTCTGTGTGTTTTTCATGAATAAATAAATAAATAAATAATTTTAAAAAAGATATGGAAGCAGTTCTCTATGGTGTTACTTGGTTTGACTTCAGCAATACAGAGTAATTTTTCTCTAAAATTTAGTGGTCACCTCCCTCTTTCATTCAGCATCTGTTCATTGCTTATCATAGTAACCTCTTGGTGAGCAGTGTCTTTTAGGCTTGTTATATTTTATTTTTAATCTACCTTTATTTTTCAAAATGCTATAATAACCGAGAGAGAAAAAATATAATTCACAAGATTAAGAAGTCTCTTTCACCTTGTTCTCTAGTGTGCAAAAAAAACCACCCAAGTAAAGGGTCACATTTTTAATACACGTGCTAACAAGCCATCTATTTCATAAAACAAGATCATACTATAGCTACTTTTCTTTACTGAGTAGACATCTTTGACATCTCTCCAGGTAGGCTTGTTTAGGTTAAATGAATATAAACCTTCAACTTGCTCTTCTAGAAAATGGGAATTTTATCTATTTTTGGAAGAAATGAAATAAACTGGAGCCCAGGCTTGCAAATCCCCCAAATAGACAATACTGGTTAGACCACCTAAGAGAAATTTCAACTAGTTTATTTCATAAACAGAAGAGAACTATTTTTCTTGCAAATGCTTCTGAAAATCATAAATAAAATTTAAGTCATTTTCCTAAAATGACATAAGATGATCACTTTTAACCAAGCCCCTGCTGCCTGGAAACTCCTATTGGATTAACCAATTGTTATGAAGTTAAACAACTTCCTCATTCGCACTTTATAAGCCATCTAGTAATGGTCTGACTCTGACCTTCATGCTACTTTGCCGTTTGAAGTCTCCTTGTTGACAGACAGTCTTGTGTCTCACTCTATAAAACTCTATAAAAAGAAAACTCTAAATTTTCTTTTAACATACATAATTGCTGAGTGCATTATGCCTAGCACATAGTAGGCTCTCAACTTCATAAGTACATTCATTATTATTATGGGGGAAAACAGTACAATCCAGATGTAATAGCCATTAGCTGTTTCAATATATGCTATTGTTTGTTTGTGTGACCAATAATACATTTTGCACAAAGTAGATACAGACAGTATTCCATGAAAAGGATTTATTTTAACCAGTCTTTGAGTCATTGGATCTTTGACTTCCATTGCCCTACTATATGTAAATAAATGCACGTAGAAGTTGTATATTTGCTGCAAAATTACACACCAGCTCTCTTTTTCCCAAAGAGTGATTAAAGGCTTTATTTCTGCAAGAGACACAAGAAGATGAAAGCCCTAGTCTCAATATGATTTCAGAAACACCTATGGTAGCAGAGCTGGAAAGTTCTGCAATTGTCCAGTACATCCCTTGTTATCATTTCTAGAGTCGTGATTATAAAGTACTTTCTGAGTTTTTAGCCAAGATAACAAAGTAAAACTACACCAAGAACCATGCATGTCCTTTTTACAAATGTTAGTGGGATTTCCAAAACAGAAATAGAAGTAGTTGGATTTCCAAAACAAAATCTTAACTGCATTGCAACCTCCGAGGCTCTTATGTTTGTTTTGTTCTCCTCGCTTGCCTTGACTCCGGCAAATACAATAATTACTTGTCCAATATAACCTATCAGATAGAAGGCAAAGAGAGAGAAAGTCCTGATTGTAAATATACCCCAAACATGCTGCTTCTAAAAATGAAGGGCCTCAATTTCTGGAACATAAAAACTCTTCTGCATCGATAATAAAGATTGAAAGATGCAGCCCTCCGCTTTCCTTCTGGCCATAAGACCTGGCATGAATCTCTCAGCATCTCTGGGAAACTCCGTGGCTGGAGGAAAGATCTGTTACCGGGTCCTTCTCTCTCATGCTGACCCCATGCCGGCAGACAAGTCCCTTGAACAGATTGTACCAGGCTGGTGCCAGGTAGTTGTCTTTCGATTCCTGTTCCTGCAGATCCCCTGCTTCCTGTGGGGCTGCAGGGTGTGTGAGCTCCTGCTCTGAAACCCGAGTGCACAGGGCCAGCACACGGGGAGCCTCCCACTGCAGCCCTGGGGGGTAGAGTTCAGGCCAGCTCAAGCTGTAGGCTTTCCTGCTTAAGGATCCTTTGAATAAATCTTAAACAGAATGATGTTGACTATTTCACTGATTTTTTTTTTTTAGCTTCATCCACATGTCAATTCTGGATCACTTGCAATATTTATTGTAATGATTGAGGTCTTTCCCACCACCAATTTCATGCTCAGTTGAGCTCTTACATATTTTAAAAGTTTTGTGTTATTTTGCTTTCTTGTTTTGTTCCCCTGTGAATGAAGGCAGTTTTCGTGTCTGGGACAAACATATTGCTATGCAAATTGACCCGGAATAACAGAGGGAGGCTCTCAGATAAACCATCTTGGCCTATTCCCTGAGACTCCCAATTTGGCCCTGCTCCATTAAAGAAGGATTTAAAGAGACTGCTTGTCCGGGTTGTGGGAGTTACTGAGGCTGGAGTTAGGAAGCCAGCCCCACATGGTTCGTGTAGGGCACCAGGTAGCACAGGCTTTTCTACAGAAAGGAAGAGTGACAACCACCCAACAGCCTTTTTATCAAACCACCATTGTCGATCCCCAGGGGATGATGAGTGCAAGGTGACTCTTGTCCCAAGCTACCATCTCGAACCCCATGTGCAAAGTTTAGTTGTGCACATTCAGGACATGAGGAAATAGTAAGTTCGGCTGGTGGCATGTTTCTGTTGGGCTGGTCCACGCAGCGCAGCTTGGGAGGAGCACAGATTTTTGAGCACATAGCTCAACAGAAGAAGACGAGCACCCGGGTGTTCTTTGTACACTGCAGATGGGAGGAGGTTAAGAACAGACCACCAGGACTACTGCCAGTCCCTCAAATCTGTGTTGGCTGGGGACGGCTGTGTCTGAGGCTGTGCTAAGCTCCCTTTGAGGACGTGTCTGCTCCTCCAGCACTGCACAAAGAGTAACTCACTGCTTCTAGGGCCTCGCTTCCTAGGCTGCTGGCCCCGGAGATGCCCGTTGAGGAAATGCCAAGCTGGAGCTTTGGCTGTGCACCTTCAAACCCAGCCACACGCTGCTTCTTTGGTGAACGCAGACAAGAAACCACCATCTCTGAGAATCACGGTTATACCAGCTAAAGGACCCGGACTTTTTTTTCTTTTTTTAAGGACCCAGACTTCTTTACTTGATGGTGGCTTCTTGGGAGGCAGCCTCAGTAGCAGCACTCACAAGACTGCCTTGTAAATATTTATGATTTGTTCTTTCCCTAGTTCTTTCTCTGCCTTCAAGTACAAGTAAAGATTAGTAAATTCACTTCATCTCTAATTTGTTACCAAATGCTGAAAACATGAATTGTGCTCCAAAAAAAAAAAAAAAAAAAGACTATCTTCTTAAATGTGATTTTTTTTTCCCCTTCCTTCTGCTCAGGAAATAATGAATCAGAGGGATTAGTTAATATTTCAAAGATACGTATTACACTTTTTTCCCCCAAAGCATGATGAAATACTTATTCTCAGTACATCTAGAGAAAAAAGTATGGAACAGGTTCCTAGAGAGGATGTTAGTCATGAACATTTGATTTTCACTAGCAGAATATAATGAGCTGTAAAGGATTCAATTTGTCTCTGTCACTTTCCCCTGGGTTTCTGTTTAACCTTGGTGACCCATGGGTTAATTAAAATGCTGTACCAACATCTTTGACCTTTATATATGCATGAATTGTAAACCAAACACTTGCATGTATTACTACTGGGACTAATTTAAAAATATACATGTGTACATTCTTTCTATGTGATAGATTTTCTATTTTTTTTTAGATTTTCTATTTTTGTAAACTCTATGGGTAAAACCCAAGAAAGATAAAATGAAGATTTCTAACGTATTATGAAAACACAGCTCACTTTGGTAAATTTGTCTGACCCTTCCATCTAACTAATTATCATGGCATGGATCAGAGATTTTCTTTAACATTTATTTACTTAATGTTACCAAAACTATTGTTTTAAACTACGATAGCTCTATTTTGTATTGCTAGTTTAATTTTTCTGTTACTCATTAGGGTGTTTGCTCTAATTTAAGTATTCTTAAATATGTGTAATTTTGTGATACTTTTTATCTACCTTATATAGGATTTTTATAAGTCAAGCCCTATATAATGATGGTGGTTGATTAAAAAAAAAGTTTGTGTGAGTATTGATTTATATTCACAGAAGTTCAATTTATATAGTTTTAAGAAAATGCAATGCATGTGTTACCACCACTTTGAGGTGGTAACCATTAAATTTTATGGACTTTAGGTAGCAATTAATAGAAATCATTTAAAACAGTTCTTTTTTTCTCCAGACCTTGCAAATAAAGAATACTTCATATCACCTAGGTAGAGTGCTAAGCGATTTTTCGTAGACTTTCATAATCATACTACCACATCTTGGTCTGTGATGATTGGCACCTAATCCAGCAGGAGGAATCCACATCGTGCTAAGACCAGGGATTTACCCTGGATGCAGAACTGTATCTAATCATTCCCATTCTATTTCCTATGCTGAATTATGCCATGGTAAGCCACACAATAACAAAGTGAAGATCTGATTTTGGCTTCCTCTTTGTATCCATTGCTACTACTTGTGCACATCATTCTTTGCTACTTTGCACTGGACTCCCTGCTTCCTTTTTTTTTTCCCCCTTTATGTGATAGCCAGATTAATTCCCACAAAAGGAAAAAAAAAATGACTCCTTGCTTTTGAGAACATTTCAGTGGCTTGCCTTGTCTTATAATATAAAGTTTAAACCCCCTAGAATGGAGTACAGGCCCACCCCAAGCTGCTCTTTATCTACCTCTCCATTTTTATCTACCATTCCTCTCTGCCTCCTTAAAAAAATTAGAAAATGACACTTAGATATGGATATAGGAACCAAAAGAGGAATCTATGGATCAACCATAGAGACTGGACAAATATTAAGGTTTTCCCTTTTGCTGTAAATGCACAGCAAATCTCTCTGTTCCATTTCTTCCCTCTCACCTTTCCTAAAGACATTACTATTCTCAAAGATTGCAGGCTTATTTTTATATAACTACTACATATGTATCTATGCATACACAAGATAGACTATATGCAGTTTTACAATATAATGCATGATGTCCTTTTAATTTTTTTCTTTTTTAGATGTAAAGAATTAGATAAATACCCACAATTTATGGTATACTATTGTCATCAACCCCACAAAGCCCTCCTTTTACTCATTTTAATATTCCTTCTCTCCATTCCCCATCTCCATGTGAGTCCCTACTTAAATGCACATTTAAACTTTAAGTCCCTACTTAAATGTAACATTAAACAGTTTTTTTTTTTGTAAAGCACATAACAATAAATAGAATTTTAAATAGAGTAATCAGAGAAGTCTCTTTGAAGAAGAATCATTTGGGTAAAGACTTAACAGGGAGAGGAGTTTGTCATAAGGCTGTCTGGAGAAAGACTATTATTGTAGAGAACAGACAGTACAGAGACCCAAGCACCTGGAGTCATGCGTGGGGAGCTGTGCACACCTTGTCCAGGTAGTATCATGGCAATAAGGTTATGCTCAGTGGAAAATCAGGAAGACCAAGGGTCTTTGAGGTCACATTAGGATATTACGTGACAGCAGAGACCTGAAATCAGCACGAGTCCACTGGCCTCTGAGAGAGTTGGATTTAGGCCAAAAGTTCTCTCTATTCTGGGGCCTTTGTGAGTCTCTGGGAGTTTGCTGTCTCTTGAAGTCTCATTCGGATGAGAGGCAATCACTTCTGAAGCAGTTCCTTAAGGTGGTTTGTCCGGGAGCAACTTCTGTCATATGAGATGAAGGCATTGCCCCCTTAATCAACAAGAGAACTTCAGGGGGTCAGGGCTTTCAAAGTTCTCAGCTTATTTGTATCTACCCAAAGTTCTCTCTCCCACATTTCAGGATCCCTTTCTTGTTCTGCCAGTTTCCAGACATTCACATAAGAAACCTGGTGGGACTGAGCAACACAACTCTGCAATCCTGCCACTCCACTGGGAGGGAGTCCTTTAAAGGGATCATAGAGTCTGATTTTTATCCCCCCACCGACACACACACAAGTTTTATGCCTTATTTATGCCTTATTCAATATTTATTCTGCCCAGACTACAACCTCTATAGTCAACAGAAACAGCTAGTTTATGATAGTCCTACTATCATAATTACCATCATTGCCAAAAATTATCATTATTGCCAAAACAACTCACTGCTGCTGGTTCTAATGTCTTTTTTTTTTTTTTTTTTTTTTTTAGGATTTTATTTATTTATTTGAGAGAGAGAGTGCAAGTGAGAGAGAGAGAGAGAGAGAGAGAGAGACCAGCAACAGAAGGGAGGGGCAGAGGGAAAGAGAGAAGCAGACTCCCCGCTGAGCAGGCCAGAACCCTGAGATCATGACCTGAGGCAAAGGCAGACTGACTGAGCCACCTAGGTGCCCCCAGCCCCAATGTCTTGACTTCCAATAGCATTTCTTCCCATGGATGGCAGGGTATCTTATGGATAACAGTACCATTGCATTCATGAATTAACATGGTTACTCAGCAATGAGGTTATTCCTGTGCTTCTTGAATGTGATGCAAACTCAATCCCTAATCCATTTTGAAAGTTCCTTTCTTCAGGTCCATTCTGCTGAATTGCTTAAAGCCCTGATCGGACAAAGATGGTACAATCGTATAAAACAATTGAAGGAAGTTTAATAAGTATGAGTAGGTTTAAGGAAAATGAATAAAGAATAGTAAAGAAAAAATAATAGTAAAGAAGCTTGAGGCTAGCAATAGCACATCGCTTAGCATTACTTGGAGAAGCGAGGGGATGGAGTGATTTAGAACAACGCTGAGTGGGTGGAGGGAATGCTACCCGATAAGAACTGAGGCTTTCTGCAGGGAGATATAATCGAGCTCCAGTAACACAGCAGCAAGGGAGCTGGATGAATAAATACTCCAGACTCACTGTCCTCCTCGTGCCCATAAGCTCCCGCTATGCTTCTCACTGGCTGAACCCAACTGAAAGCCATATTCAAGGAAGTCCATTGCTGTGGCCTATAAATTATATATGGGCAAAAAGAGAAAAAAAAGTGGGAAATGATTATAGCTATGATTATAGCACATAAGGATAACCATTTATACCTTTTACATTTATATAAGCTTTTAATTATTTGGATAACTTTCATGAATTTCTGTTCCATTGATTTATTTCTACCAGTATCATATGGCTTTAATTACTGTAGTTTTATAGGGCATCATAATAGGGGGCAGAGCAAGCTTCTTTGGGCAGTCTTTTAAAAAAATTTATTAGTAAGCTTAGAATATTTATTTCAATAATCTGGTTCAAAAACATTATTATAATTATAAATGGAATTCTGTTAGGTTTGCACATTATAATTTGGTACCTTTAATAACAACATTACATGTTCAATCAGGCAAATTTATTTATTTATTTTTTTTTTTTTTAATTTTTATTTATTTATGATAGTCACAGAGAGAGAAAGAGAGGCAGAGACACCGGCAGAGGGAAAAGCAGGCTCCATGCACCGGGAGCCTGATGTGGGATTCGATCCCGGGTCTCCAGGATCGCGCCCTGGGCCAAAGGCAGGCGCCAAACCGCTGCGCCACCCAGGGATCCCCAATCAGGCAAATTTAAACACCATATTGACCTAAAGTAAAAGCAAGGCATAAATCAACCTTGAACATAGGCTCTGTGTCTCAATGGGGTCTCTCATGACCACCCACTTATCTAAAGTAGTGCTTGACTTCAGATACACTCACAACCCGGGTATACTGTTCTTTTGCTATTTTAATGAACTGTATTACTTGCCTTTATATTTCTTATCATAAGTTCCAGTTATACTGGTCAATGGCTATTTTTATATATCTTCTTTTGCCATTTTATCCTCTATCTAGCACAGACCTGGTTTATATAGGGATTAAATAAATATTAAACAATTTTTGAAAACCTACTTGTGACATCAGAGAAATCAGGATATTTAAAAAATGTGCCAAAGGGCTCAAACAATGTTTTAAACAGGAAAGATGGATATTCTTTACATTCCATTGTGGATGTGGTTTGCCTACAAATCTATGTTTGTGAGGGAAGGCTAAGAATACTTATTTTAATTTGATGATTGACATGAACAGCTTGCTGACATGGGGAGCAGAGTAAAAGGAGATCTCATTTGGTTGTGGGTAAAATTATGTTGAGCAGATTGACCAAAAACCCACCAAGAAATTACGTGTGTCCCCTCATACCACTGCAGATAGGTCTTCCAGAAGCCAAAGCCAGCCAGGGATTTATTTAACTGTGAATCAAATTGATTTGTTTCTTTGTTTGCTAGCAGTGTTTACTTTTTAAAATTTGATAAATATTTTATATGGGTTACCCTCCTCAGCTCATGCCTATTCTCTCCATTGCTTATGCTTTAAACTCAGCTGCTACAAAGAATATTGCCTGACTTCTAAGAGCTGGGGATTTTGCCATTGCAACCTCCAAGTGTGGCTGTCAATATTTCAGAGGTTACTGTCTTGTATTAGTCCTTGTTGCATGTCTTTATTTTCCTTTAGGCTGAAATTTTCTTAGGAGAATCACTCCAATTATGCAAGCACAGATAAAGAATTTTTATTCTTGTTCAAAACATTCCTTGGGACCACTGAATTTCTAATTTGTTGGCTTACTCTTTGGTTACAAGTTTCTTCTTTGTTTCTAATTTCTGGAGACTACACTTTATTTCTTTTAGATCAGATATGCATTTTTTCATGTTTTAATAGTATACCATATAAGAATTTCTGTTTGTTTTGAAAGGAAATGGGAGGCAAATTTTATCAGTTGTCATTTAGGCATCTATATGATTGA